>NW_018408363.1:3082-76458 GCF_002113885.1 Mizuhopecten yessoensis | reverse complement strand
ACTGTAGTACACGTCCTTACTGTGTTTCACGTTTAATCGTTGTTTAACACGTCTTTATCGTTTCTTTGCACGTTTTCACCACTGTATTACACGTCCTTAATGTGTTTCACGTGTAATCGTTGTATCACATGTCTTTATCGTTTCGTTACACGTTCTCACCACTGTATTACACGTCCTTACTCTGTTTCGCGTTTAACCGTTGTATTACACGTCTTTATCGTTTCGTTACACGTTCTCTCCACTGTATTACACGTCCTTACTGTTTTTCACGTTTAACCGTTGTATTACACGTCTTTATCGTTTCGTTACACGTTCTTACCACTGAAGTACACGTCCTTACTGTGTTTCACGTTTAACCGTTGTATTACACGTCTTTATCGTTTCGTTACACGTTCTCACCACTGTATTACACGTCCTTACTATGTTTCACGTTTAATCGTTGTATCACACATCTTTATCGTTTCGTTACACGTTCTCACCGCTGTATTTCAAGTCCCTACTATGTTTCACGTTTAACCGTTGTATTACACATCTTTAAAACTGTGTTTAACGTTCTAACCACTGTACGTATTGTACATCCTTTGCTATGGAACACGTGTAACCGTTGTATTACTCGTTTTCGCCGCTGTGTTATATGACCTTACCGCTATGTTACACGTTAAACCGTAGTATAACACATCTCTTAATCTGTTACACGTTTTACCACTGTATTACACGTCCTTACTGTATACCACTATTAGCTGTTGTACTACACGTCTTTACCGTTATGTTAGACGTTGCACCACTGTATTACACGTCCCTAATGTATAACACGTTCCATCGTTGAGAAAAACGTGTTCAAAACTGTTTTACACGCTGTTACCACTGTATGACATGACACCACTATACAACACGTTAAACCGTTGACTTACACGTCTTTACTGTATTACACGTTTAACCGTTGTTTTAACAGTCTACCGTTGTGTTACACGTTCTTACCACTGTATTACAAATCCTCTTTGTATTACACGTTTTTCCTTTGTAATACACGTCTTTATAAAACTGTTTTACTAGCTATTACCACTGTCCTAATTGCATTACACGTGTAACCGTTGTGTTACACGTCTTTATCGCTATGTTACACGTGTGAACTTTGTATTCACGTGGGTTTTCCCCTGGTACTCCGGTTCCCTCCGCGTGCTTACATCAGGGCCAACAAGGATGATTAATATAAGTTGAAATAAAAAAAACATTGTATTATACGTTTTTACTGTATTACACGTTTTAATCATTGTATAACACGTCTTTAACGCTTTTTTACACGTTCTTACTATATGCCGCGTCCTAACACTCTTTATATATGTTATGGTCTATCAAGTTATACAATTACATCAGTGTCGCCCAATTGCAAAAACTGATTCTTCTATTAAATCCGCAACAGGATATCCGTCTTATTTATTGTTGGAGTTTATGGAAATTTCCAATGAATACACTGATGTGTATAATTTATTTAGCTTTGGAATGTCGATTAAGAATAGCATAATAAAACATTATGTAAACCGGCGAATGATGCAATCTAATTTATATTGCGCAGTATTGCTTCTACAAAGCTGGCTCTTTACTCATAGGTATTTAACGGTATACGTCAGTGCTAGTCTTTTATCGATATTATCATTACAATCTCGACCTTGTATCGAAATACATCAAGCCGAAAATTGTAAACAAAGTTGTGCGAGAGGTGTGTGCTTGAGGTCGATTCTGATTGGTTAAGCTCATTGACGTCATCAACATATCGAGGAAGATCAAAGGCGACAGTTCCAGACACAACTTAACCTATACAGAAATAGAGAAGGGTCTTTGGATCCTCTTTGCCAATATACGCAGTGTTTGCCACAGAAACGCTTAATCTCGAGATATTTACGATAACACAAACCAGTGCAGCAATCAAATAAATGTAGCATAACACCCGGTAACGAAGGCGACTTGAGCGGAATGGCGAATATAGTATATAGAGAAGACGTTTTTATATACAACTATATATTCATAGGGCTAGATGTCTGCAAACAGAAACTGGTCTATCAGTTTCAGCTTTGAAAAACCTAATTAAAGATATTTACAATACTCAAAAATACATTGCTGTAGGTAATGGTGAAAATTATATCGCTAATATTAAAAGGGAATGGAAAAAATGGGAAAGATTACTGCAGGCCATCTAACTGAAATGTAAATTAATTATAATAACATAGTACCAATGCAATTCCTGTTAATAGTCTATTTACAAAAATTGACACAGAATTGAACAAAAAGCCCTTTTCAAATCCTTCGACACCTCTCCAACCTTCCCTTTCTTTCCTATCCTCTTCTAAAACAGTACAATGGTACATAACACTTGATATCCTGGTTTCAGCATGTACGAACAGTCAAACTATTTTTTTTTATTTTTTTCGTTTGTTTCCCAACTACAATGCATATGCTATTATTCTTTGTATCTTGTTTCAAACTTATATACAAAATAATAGTTTTTCTGAATTGGTATCTAATTTGATGTAATAATTATGAGAATGTTAAAAAAAATGTCAAGGCAAACAAACAATTAGTGTGAAAATTAAGAATGTGTGACTGAAATATAATATAATGTGTTATGTTTAATGTACTGTTGAAAAACTTAAAAAAAATATTAAAAATAAATAAATATATAAACAAAATTTAAGAAACATCATAGATTCTGTTCTTGATTGATGATAGAAAGCTTAGAGTACATTGAAGCATGGTATCATTTAATCTACCGCCAGGCAGATATCTAACGGGAGTCTACTGAAGCACAAGTAATTTTTGATACGTGTAAGTTATAGGGGACCTACATTAATGTATAATGCTTTCACATGTGTTGATATGGCGATTAAAATAAACACGACGGTTTCCTCTTTACGTAAATAAAATATCTTCTTCATAAAAAAAATAAGGCAGCCACGACGATATAAAAACATTATTCGTTTAGCTACCAAATCCCTAACCAATAGGTATTTCGTCGTAGATATTTAAAAAAAACTAGTGTCTTCACAATGAAGTTGGCTATACGGTATCATTCAGTTATTGTAATTTTCCATAATTAAGATTAATACATTCACACTGGCGGAGTATTTCGCATTAATTATAAATAAAGGAAGGCATCACGTTTACGACAGGCTTGGCCAATAATTGTTTCATAACAGTCTTTAGGTCAGGAACTGAGTTTTGGCACCGGGCCAGGGGCTGACAAAAGCGTAGTTTACACCAGTTTATATAGGATTTCTTCTTTTTCAATGACCCAGTGACGTTTGCGGATAATATATACACACATTGCCTTGGTCTTGTATATTGGGTTACTCTGTAATCGTTTTGTATGTTAAGTTACCCATTGATATAAAAATATATAAATAATATTTTTAATAAACACTATGTCTTTAGGAGATAACCGTTTTAATGATAATGATAACGTTACGTACGCTACCAGTAGTAGACTGCTATACCATGTATATACTACAATTATGGATTGATGATAAAGATATCAATCTGTACGCAGAAAGCGGGTGCACTTTCAAATATAATTGATGCGTAGAGTTAAGCGAGAAGGGAAGACAACACGGTATACCTTTCTATTTTTAGATCACCTGGTTTATACGATATAATATATGATAGGGGAACGTCTGGGCTGTTTCCGGATGTACATAATTAATCTAGTGTATTTGGTAGGGAAGGGTTGTGAAGCAGGGGACACACACAGTAAGGTAAACCTATCGGAATATTCAACAACAGTAATTCGCGGACGATTGGTCAACATTATTTATTATCAATATCAAATCTGACGACAAAGAATTATACAGTAATATAACATGGCAAACAATGTTGCGTATTGTTTATGTCTTAATGGTGTAATTTCTTATGTCTTAATCGCTCATTGTTTTTTGCTTTTCTAAATCGGTTATAATTAAATGATATATGTTAATCTTGTATTGAAGTATGCATGTCTTCATAGCGTATTGTTTTATACACGCGTAATGTTTTGTCATAACAATGTGTTGTTTTATTATGTCTTAAATGGCGTATCGTTGTGTATGTCTTAATCGTATATTGTTTCATAGGCATGCATGTCTTAATCGCGGTATCTATTAATAGCGTATTGTTTTAAAGGCGTTAATCGCGTTACATCTTATTCGCGTATTGTTTAATAGGCCTAGCTGTCTTAATCGCGCTATATTTTAATAGCGTATTGTTTTAAACGTGTGCTTATTTATTATTAACATAATCTAAGTCTTGTATTATTTCAGTTCTAATCACGAATTTGTTTATGTTTGTCTAAATTGCGATTTTTCTTATAATTTCTAAATACGTTTTTGTTCTTATACATGTTATAATCAAACTAATTTGTCGAGCGATTAAACAGTGCTGAAACAGTTGAATTGTGGTAATCATTATTTACTGGTAGCTACCGTATCGTAAAACAGTCTGAGATTTTACGTCATGGAAATTTACACTTATCTGGAAAATACAATATCGATGTTAAAGCTATGTTATTAAAGTAGAACACCCGTACGATAGACCTGCTAATCATAATTCATACGTTTGCAAATACATGCAAACCGTTCGTGTTACATGTACGAATATCACGTTTTTAACTGTATATATATTCGTATCTGTGAGTTGTAATGATATGCCTTTCTGAACCATGAATGGACGACTGCGGGGCGTGAAAAGGAAATGATAGTTCCTTGTACGTATTAACATTAGGAGGACAGCTACGCTGACACATATTAAATGTTCTGTGAAGGACACTCTGCCAGACCGGTAATTCTTTACCTTGATGTTTATTGCCTCTGGCATTTGACTATTTTCGACATACAAAACGTATTGTATACGTAATGAAGGACTCTAACGAGTCACATCATTTAAAAACAAGTGACAGACGTGACCCAAAATCTCCACTTGAGCCTCCATAAATAGATAACGGAAACTTATCAAAGCAGTATTTATATATACAGATCTAATAAAGTGTTATCCTTAATCCCTTATGTTTTGAAAACATTATTATTGTGAAATACAAAAAGAATACAACTCACACGAGGTACAATTTGTAAGCAGAGAAATATGACAATTTATATTTGCATTTTGGCTGTACATTTTTTCTGAAACCCTTTTCATGGTACCATTTGCCTTGGATAACACTCACTGAAATAATCGCGTACAAAGGGAGATAACTGTCCTCTAAGTCTGATACAAACCCATCCTAGTTTCAGAGATTGGCAACTCGCGCAGATCTCGCAAAAAACACGCATGATCATATTGGACAGGCAGTGGAAATAAGATACGCCACGAGACTTGGGTTGCGACTGCGCAATCACGCGGAACCGGGTTCTGACAGCTGAAAGCACATGTCGAAGCAGAATGATATCGATCCTGGTGACGATATTCTGGTCAGTGTGTTCAGGGACGTATACTGTCCCTGGTGTGTTACATGTGATAATTCGATCGTGTATTCGTTAGTTCGTGTCAACATGTCACATATCCTTGACATATATGGCTCATATTAAGAAGCTGGTTAGAAATATTATGTAATATCTGAATACGTGTTTGAAATTAAATAATGAACGAGAAAGGAGTGTGTGTCATGAAAGGAATTAACCCTCGCACATCACAGTCGCCATTTTAACTTGTTTATTCTGAAAACACGGTATTTTCAGAGCTAAAATATTAAATTTTGCAAATATTGTAAAAACGTCATTTTAAAAAGCTGGTTATTTTTTTTTTTTATGTAAGAATAAATATCTGAAGGCATTTTTGAAATTGTCTGGAGAGTCCCTGTTCTCCTGTAGCCAGAATCATTACCGATGTGTAAGCAGAATTTTACAAGATAACAATATAAAAATCCTTTACACTCAAAAGAATATTAGATGAGAGTGGTGTTTATATACCAAAGACGTGGTGGAGACAAACTGTTATTTTTAAAGAATTTGAAACCAACTTTTTCAGGAAACTACAATCGATGACAGATAAAAAATAAACTATTCTTGTATAAAGATATTAAGAAAAAATACACACAAGAAAAATACCTATCTATCACTGATAAAAAACTTAAGAATTTTGTATACAAAATTCAGATTGTGTGAGCATAACCTTGAACTACCAATAGGAAGATAAAGAACAAAAACCTAGAGAGCAAAGAGTATGTAAAAAATGTCTTGTTCTAGAAGATGAAGAACTTCTTCGGGTGTGGTTATAATGCACAGCTGAGAAAGAACTATTCAAGTAAATATATTCAAAATTTTTCTATACTAGACACAAATACTTTAACACATATTTTATCTTCTGACAATATGCATCTTATATTTGACTAGTGCTTATATATAAAACAGTCAGGGGAAGCGTAACTCGCGATATGACATCCGGTTACCGTGACCAATGGTAAGGTCAAGAGCAAGTTGCCAATCTCTGTAATATAATCGTCTCTGACTTCGTTCTATCGATTTTTTTTGTTATATATATTTTATAAAGCAGTATTTTTCGGTATACGAAAGACATAAGTATAAGTTATTTTCAAAAATGCAGACTGCAGCATTACATTACTTTTTTTACTAATGTCAATGGACAACATTACTAGAGTTCAAACGAAATACGGAACTTCAATGGTTAGCATGATCAGATGGGTGTGCTGTAATTCATCATGCCTTCATTCATTCCTTCAGTTATCCATAAATCAAAATGCATAAAACAATAGAACAAACATGAATAGCCTCTCCTGAGAGGAGAATTGATATAGGTACTAGTTATTCCCGTAATATAGTTGTAGGTATAATTAATTGATCTTAAAGTAACACAACTAATATAATTTAACAAAAAAGGATTGTACGCATCTTTCCGTCAACATTTGTTTGGACCAATTTGGATTTTGAACTTTTTGGACCCTCGCATCACCGGTAAGTCCTAGAAGGACGAAACAGTTGTAAGATGCAGTGCATTTTCATTTTGGCAGATTGTATGGATTACAAACTTGTAAAGGTACGTTCACATGATTGTGTGTTACGTTTACTTGGGATAAATAAAGAAGGAGGCACTGAACATTTCCTCGAAATTTTATATTTCAAAGTTGAACGCATGGAAAAATGCTCTACTCGGCAATTGGGGATCAAAATCTCGGCAACTCATGCCGCTGAGTTCAAAAGGTCCTATGGTACCCCCGTTCGAATAGGGGAGATCGGGGGCAAGTTCGGCCCATTTTTATTATATTCGTTCTGGACGGTTCATGACATTTGTTGACATTTATGTGAGTATAACCATTTGGAAGAGAAATTCAATACCTTTCATAAAATAATAACAAAAGAACAAACGTGTCCTTATATGAAAAAATATTTAACTATTTCTGTCGGAAGATTGGATGGCCAAATGTGTCCCGCCTCAGCATAATTATTACGTCACAACGTAAGATTTCCCCGTCATTTTCACGAATTACCATGTGTTGCCTGGGCCGAACCTGTCCTAAATTGATATTTTGAAGAAATTCGTTTATAACAGCAATACGAAAGTCAATACCAAGCTTTTATGTACACCATGATGTAAAGCTGTCAATTTATTACACGTATGACATAAATAAGTAGCAAATTCCATTTAAAGAACGTTTACAAACCTACAAAGAAGAGAGATAATTATTTTACTGCTAAATGATGTAAATCTTTTCTCCAGACCCTAAATATAAATATCAAGCTCTCCGAATTTTTACCAGAAGTTGAGTTTCCTTGCACTCATAATGAGGATGATATGAACGACAATTCTGAATCGAGGTTGCCTCCAAGCGGGCCACTCTCGACCATTTCTATGAAATAACTTTCTCGAGCGTACGACGGAAAAGGGCGAAATGATCCGATTGAGGTTGTCCCACATAGATCTACGAATGATAGACTTTTTAAGACCCTATAAATAATATCATAGCACACATTGAACTAATTCAACTTTACTTCATACACCAATCTAGCTCACCTAAATTCTTCTCTTTTCAACTCTTTCTATAACGAGTCAATCCAAGCATTTTCATGCCCGGTGTTCAGTGAATCGAGCCAATGTGTTAAGAAAGAGTTGTCTTTCCTTTCTCCCATGTTTAACGACTGGGATTCAGATTGGAAGTGCCAGAGCAGTCTATAGGCATTTAATGTTTTCCCCCCCACGTCTAATGGTTAATACGGTATAATTTATGTTATACTGACGAAATTGATTCAAATACTGCAAAATTGAAAGCCAAAGGCAGTCCGGCTTTATTTGTCCCGGATATTATTATTTGCGTACAATTTTGCCCTGATGCCGGATGAACTAAAGTCATGAAGGAGGGACGTTTTAAAAGGTTTGGCGAATATTCTTGAATATAGCTTAGGTATATATTAAGATCTTGTTAATCCAGCTAGTTGTTGGAGCGTATTACAACTTATTGTCCAATTAATCAAACCGTTTTAATATCGGTGGTCAGATTAACGAGATCCCACTGTAAATCAATGATTGATTTATATGGCCACGGCACGTTGATATGAAATAGAACCGAGGTTCATGCTTACTGTGAGCAGTTTGACTGCCGCTTTAGAATCGGAACATGAATGAAAATATGCCACTCCTCTCTTTAAACATTTAACAGTTATTCATACAACATATCCCAGGTAGGCCTAACCATTCGGATCATGTTTTTCATCATGCATTGCTTAGGCCTAATCCTTACCGTCGTGACGATCTGTTGTCAAATAGTAGGTCTATGTCCAATGAGGAAAAACACCCACTTACAATGTTCTGTCACCGTCTGATTCTAAGATACGTTTTATATGTAGAGCCGTTTAACATTGTTATTTTTTTTAATTCATTGCGTCATTTGGCTGATACAATGCAGTCTGAATGCTGGACTGTTTTTGGATTGGTTAACAATGCAGTTTCTACAAATTACGAATTTGGTTTTAGACACGAACGTAAGAGTATCTTACTTTACATGAAAGCGGCATTTATTGAATCGCTAACAGGGCATACTTGAGTTACTTCCCTTTGAACGATGAGTTGTTGTTCAGCATAATGCATGATAGAACACACTGTATTAGTTTATACTGAAAGTTCCGCATTGATTCTCTGCACGAATAATTTACTACAACATATACAGTTCCCACAGAGGAACATATGAATGATGGACAAGAAGCCCTTGCTTATTCATTGTCTGATTTTTATGATTATCTCATATTAAGGAAAACGTCTAGCCAAATTGGTATCCGTTTCGTGGGTAGCAAATCTCATTTGGGTTTATGGGATCCCTCGAAGACAAGAAAGTTCACAAACAGTTGTATGCCATTTTGTTTCTCTCGCACAAACGTGTGTGTTCAGTTGTTTTTGATAAAAAAAATCCTTCTTGGTCTTTTATTTCAAATTATTAATGCAGCTGAATTATTCTTTAGGCTTGAAATTTTAATATTTGTTCACACTGAGTGACCCGAGCAGCCGACATTTCTCCTAAATGTAAACAAGGCAAATCTAAATTGAAAGCTAATCCGGGATTTTATTTCAAACCGGAACCGGATTTTTCTAGATTTTTTTTTCACGGAGTGTTATGACTACTGGAGAAAAATGGTTATAGCATACACAAAAATATGACATCAACATGTTTAAAATATAATTACGAAATTATAACTCGCTAAGGAAAGTTTCAAGATTTTTTTGAGGTGAGTAAATTTCTTTAAGAAGCTTGCTGAGAGTGGCGTAGCATACATGTATGCTTGTATGCTTTTAATTGATTCTTTTTTTATGATTAATATCGTTCGTCCGTATCATAAAAAGGGGAAAAAAATATCAAAGAAATCTTCTTGAAAATTTTAGTACGACGTAACATATTATACCATGTTGTCCTCAGATAATCGTTTAAGGTTCAACAATCCTCCTAAAAGATGTACTAGTCACTCTAAATTTCAACCCCTGGTTAGTCATATTCAGAGATCCTTATTAAAGATAGGAATATATAAATATATGTAATGTTAGATATATTGGACTTTTACACAAGCTACTTAAAATGTATATAACCAGTTTAACGTAGTCATGAATAAAGCATTAAGGCTGATGCCTTCAAAAAAATAGCTCACTGGACTTATAACATGTGAATCTATTTAGCGACCTAACTGAACGCTACGAAATGATATACTATTCAAAGTTTATTTATATACCTAGGTCACGAGACCTTAATTTCTCTTTTAACTTCATAGAAAGTGCCCTTTCTTAACATTTAATGTTTTTATAAAAAAAGATATACATGTTATAAACATTATCGTACTTTTCAGCTTCAATGTTTATAACATGTCTAGCGCATTTATAACATCACAGAATGTTATTAAATGGCACATAATCTAAAGTTCATTTATCGATTAAAGATGCTTAGCCATTGTTTTCTTATTTATTTTCTGTTGAAATATATTACCAGGGGATGTTATTATGATTTTAGTGGTTTCGCATGGCAACTTCTATCTTTATTTGAGGTAGGAATTCATATCAACAACAAGGAGAAAAAGAAATAAAGCTCCGCATGACCTAGGCATATAAATAAACTTAAATTGTAGGTCATTTCCTAGCACTCAGTTGATTCGCAAAAGAGATTGACATGTTATAAATCCGGTGAGCTATTTTTATGACGACATCAGCTTTAATGACTTATTTTCGATTACGTTAATGGCTACGTATTTTTTTCGAATAGCCAATTTATATATATATACAAGTTCAATATATTCAAATTACAATTTTAGGTGACGACAACATCTATTGATGGGCTTGTTGAACCTCAAGGGCCTTTCAGTCTTATCATTAGCAAGTGACATTTTAATTGTAAATAATCATATTAAAAGGTGTTCTCAGAACACGGGTGATTGTTTCTAGGGCATGGTAGATTTTTTCCCCAGCTATGTAAGTATACACTCCGAAAATAATTTGCTACGCCTCTGGCTGGGGACCACATTACATGCATCTATTCGTCAGGTTATTTGGTGCTAACTATAGTTGAGTACGTGCACATTAAATAGATGACGAAGAATCGCCATCTATGATAAATTTACTCGTGCGCAACTGCAGAATCTTTCTTGTTTAAAAGGCTCTATCGGTCTGTATATGAAAGCAACGAATGACAGTCAAGTATAAGTAATCGAACACACGTCTGATAATTTGATAAGATTTTTTTTCCATATTTTAAAGGCTATGTAGCTAGGTTTCCAACTAAGATTACAGATTGCGCGTGTTCAAAACAGAGAAATCACTGCATGCAATTGGGATTGCATGTACTATATCAAAATTGACTACTTGCACTGGAAAAAATCGTCACTATGCTATATCTAATTTGTTTATTGAAAGCGACGTACTTGCGACCAAGAAACCAAAGTACGGTAAAATAGATTCTAGCATTCGAACATAGACTCCTTCTCATCAATGAACGCAGCGTGTCTGTGTGAGCCTCATCATCGCCTATGCGCACTGGTATCTTGGTTTAATCTGAAGGATGACCATATATAGCTATGACATGCGCAGGTCGAAATGAACACGGAACGAACATGGGTTTTACCGGTGAACGGCGAATATTTGACAGGGCGAAAGTTTCCCGTGATACAGTATTGCAATGCGTACCGCTATTTTAAGAATGTATGAAATATCGACTATGATATCCATACTTGTTTTCATGATCTATACAATGTTGATATGGAGGAAAACAAAAGTCGTCAATTATAGAATTGTGTGTTGCACCGTGCGATATAGGAAAGCTATTTCTACCACAATACGCTGTGTTATTCCACTCTCAGATCATTGTATAAACACGCAGACTGTTAGATAAATATGAGTTATATACCACACGTGGTATATGACCTTCAAGAGTTTTGATTGGTCGAGAAGATGAACTTTGACCGGGAAGACTTTTTCCACGTGCTTTTTGCCACCTGCTGTTTTCTTTACGTCATCGGCTGTCAACATCTGACAAATGTTGGTGACGTTGTGAGGTTATGTGGAAAGGGTGGTTATTAAGGCAATATTTAAAGATGACACTTAAAGATTTGATCGCTAGTTTCAGGCAAAATTGCTACAGACGCTCGATATCGTTTCGACGTCACACCGTCGCGTGTCCAGGTCGAGAAACCAAAACAAGATCTGTCACTGTGTCGGGAAATATTTCGTTTTCCCAACGTCCCGTTATCGCTATTTAGACGGTCTGACTATGGCTGAACTTTCACTATAAACGACAACCATAGAACCGTCACGAAGAAACGTAGGCCTAGAAACGTAGGTCAATGTTTTGGATATTGACAGCGATAAGTTCGTCTACAACGGTTCATCACTTGGCGGGAGGCAGACTTCATACGATATGCTTACGCGCATATAGTCCGTGGTTAATTTATATAAATTAATGCAATACTGCTACTCTCAATATTTAAAGTCGTTCATCTATTTTATTTTTTCACGAAGTTGTTGCCGAAACATTAATTTTGACAATAATTAAATTTGTAAAAAAAAGAAGTCATTTTTGAATATTAATGAGTGACTTTTTACATATGGGTCATATCACTACGCCAGCCTTGTCAACAAACACATGTGTGTATGTTATTTCCGACTGATCATGAGATTGTGGTAGAAACAGATCACACGACTTGTGGTTGTTGAGTATGGTATTTATTTCACTCTCGTTAGTTAATTTTCAAAAGTTACAGAAAGACACTCGCTAAAGCTCGTGTCTTTTGTAACTTTTTAAAATTAAGTAACTCGAGTGAAATAAATACCATATTCAACAACCACTCGTTGTGTAACCTCTATATATTTGCTCTGGGTTGGAAGCGTAAGGAATGACAATAAATACACATTGTTTAGGTTTCACAGGATAGAAAGGTTGGAAAATCTAATTGGTGGAAAAAGTTCTTAAACTACATTAAAAAGGTAGAATTAACTATAAATGATGTTAGCCTCACGACAGATTTTTAAACTATTTGATATTTATTTATTTGATAAAATAAAGGTACTCAAAGGTCGAATTCTTATTTCAAAATGTCACCGAGTTTTAGTACTTCTTCACCGCGTGGCTAGCTCCAGTTACTAGTGTATTACCAAATATCATTACGATATGAAACACAAATCGTAGACGGTGTTCTCCAACTTTGTTCCAGCTGTGCTGTGAACCTAAATAATATCAGGATACGTGTCATTAAATGATCTCCCTTTAATCAGTGCCATCTAAAAGTAGGACAACTGTCAAATATCAAGTCTTGAGAAATCAGACTTTATCGTGGTGAAATGCAAACGCTTAAAATGTATTTTTTTTTCATAAACTGTGACTTTGACGTCTATTTGTGTTGTTGATGATAGTAAAATAAACTTATACAATCTTCACTTTAAAATAAGACTTGAAGGTCTGCGAGGAAGTGTCACAAATATATGGAACAATGAATTGCTTTGCTGTATTTATCAGGTACCTATCAATATAGGACAGGCCAGTACCTACCGAATTGACCTCTCTACCGCTTATCAGTACAGTAGAAGGCTGTTCAACATGACAGGTGGAAGGATATCGGTGCTCATTTTACTGGCGTTGTGCAGTTCAGAGATATGTCTTGGTATGAGTTTCTGTTTTCTAGTCTTTCAAAAAAGAATAACGGAATTTGTAATTTTGATGAAATCTATATTTTCCAATATATATATGAAATATCTCCTTATTGCCTCGATCTGTTGTAAAGTACGCGCATTGGACTTCCAAATCAATGACTTGCTGTTATGTTTTATCAATCTTGTCTGAAGTCACATAGAAGCAATTTATAACATATCGTTTTGAAAATAGAAACTACAATAAGATGTGATTTTAATATTTTACCTAAAATCAATAGAAATAAGTATTCGGCGTTTAAAATATGACAGCGGCATGTTGGCAGTCACTTAGAATATTTCAAACAAAGGTACAGCGTAGTTCGCCAGGTAAGAATTTCTTTTAATACATTGGAAGAGTTTTGCCAATTCTATTGGATCCCCGTAAATAGCTGACGTCCGTCCCGATCTTCAACAGGCCCTTGTTTTATTTTGAGCCAACTATTGTCAATGCTATTGATATCTGGAGATTGTGTATTCTGTGCAGTTTACAAGATTCATCGATCTTATAATGGTTTTATTCAACTTTGTTTTGCTATGGGCGTTTTTACCAACTGTTCCTTCTTTCATAGGTTTGTCCAAACACTCAAAATTACCGACCTAATGATGAATAATAAACCTATGTTTCGATTCGGCTTTGAAAGAAAGGATATCTTGATATTAAGGATTTTAATCCCCAAAATTTGTTTACTGATAGGACAATCACTAATTGATTTTTGAACGATTTCATTTCACAGAACTATCGGAGTTTAAGGCCCATTAAGTTTTGAAATCTAAGATGAAAACGTTGTTTTATGAATCAAGATCTGAACCTATTTTTTCAGTTTAATTTGCATTTTTATTGGGAAAATCACGTCACAGGTTCTGTCCGGACGTTTGTTGATATTGGAGGCACGGTAGGTTAGTGGTAGGACGCTGGGCTCGTGACCGAAGAGTTGCGGGTTAGAGTCACGGCACGGCACTGTGTTGTATCTTTGAGCAAGATTTTTTATTCCGATTATTGCTGTCTACTCAGCTGTAAAATAAGTGCGTGGTTGGGCAGTGCTAGAATTGTAGATTGCTTTCTGTGACGCCCGAAATGGCAGCACCGGCTGTATGCTCCCCAGGGAGTTAAGCAATATATTGGTTGGTTGCAAATGACCTATAACCACAGATACTAATTTGTGAACCGCTTTGAGACGACCTACGAACTAGATTGTGATAAAGCGGTGTATAAGAACCTCGAATGATTATTATTGTCATATGATTTCAGTAGCACTGAAATGGGCAGAACATATAATAAAGGAATTAGTATTGTCATCAATTCAATATACAGCTGTAGATAGTTTCAACGTTCACATGCTTTATCTTTCGGTTGTGACTGAATCTTCAGGGGTGTTCATTAATTAAGTAAACCTATCAAAACATGATTGAACTGCGACAATCAAGATATAATTAAAACTGTTGCATTGCAGGTTTTCTTTTCAAAACTCAAGTTTGCTACGAAAATGTGGATTGCTTCTCCAATCACAAACCCTTTGACAACTCTCTCGAAGCACTCCCGGAATCACCCGAGGAAGTGGATGTCACCTTCACATTTTTCATGAGAGGAGGACCAGCTAATGGTGTCAAATTCGATTACAAGGACACCAATGTCAATATCATTCGTACTTCCGGTTTCACCGGAAACAAGCCAACCAAGATGATCATCCACGGGTACATGAGCAGTGCTTACGAAGTCTGGGTACACAATATGACCAACGCATTCTTGTCAAGGGTATGGAGCTATCGTATGGTTTTAATAACAACGATAATATTATGCTGTTCCAATTTAACACTTTCAAAACTGACGTATACTTTCTATTCAATATCACATTAAACACACTGACATGTTCGGTTTGTGAAAAAAATAGCTGTAAAGAATCAAAAATCATAACAGAAACATTAATATATCAACAGCTTATTAAAAATAACAAAAAAAGATTGAGCATTTTCATAATCGGTCTACGTATCTAATTTGATTTCGTATTTTCACCGATGAGTCCTAGAAGGAGGACAGAAGGGCTCTATGATGCAGTGTAATTAACTATTGACACATTACATTGATTACTAAATGTTAAAGGTTCGATCACATGTAGTTGTCCTTTGTTCAGACAGTTGTGAAGTCTGCTGGTGAGATTGTCAGTCCCCGAGGTTTGCCGTAGCCTTGTGTGGTGGTATAGTTAGTCCCCGAGGTTTGCCGTAACCTTGTGTGGTGGTATGGTTAGTCCCCGAGGTTTGCCGTAACCTTGTGTGGTAGTATAGTTGGTCCCCGAGGTTTGCCGTAACTTTGTGTGGTGGTATAGTTAGTCCCCGAGGTTTGCCGTAACCTTGATTGCCACAGTTGCCACTTTTGAGAAGGGGCAGAGTTCATGATATAATAATTAACACATAATAAATTTGAAATTAATCAGCACTCCTCTAATTTTTAAAATTCTAATTTGGAAAGGGTTTTCTGCACCCCTTTCTGTTTCGACAGAAGTTAAGACCAGTTTTGATTCCCACTTATTTGGTCCCTAGTATCATCTATGAGTCCTAGAATGACAAAACAACAATGTGCAGCAGTGTTATTCAATTTTTGCATACTGTATCTATTATAATATTTTATAGTGCAATCATATGATTGTGTCTCTAGTTCATCTTTCTTGTAGGGCGATTTCAATGTGATCGCGGTGGACTGGAAGGTCGGTGCAAGTAAAATGTACCAGCAATCTGTCTCCAACACCAGGGTAGTGGGGGCGCTTTGTGCTCAGCTTCTGGCGAGATTACGGGACACGTTTAATGCAGATATGACGAAGACTCACGTGACCGGACATAGCCTCGGCGCGCAGACTGCTGGGTATATCGGCAATAGAATTCCAGGCCTTGGCAGAATTACCGGTATACTTTAAAGTATTTCGTTAATTAAGAAAATCAACATCATTTGTTATTTTGAATCGGAATGATGTATTTTTAAATGACATAATGAGGTGGAACGAAACTTAATTTCTCTATATGTCGAAGTATTCATGAACCATGCATGTCATCGTTTTCTATAGGTTTGGATCCCGCCGGGCCTCTGTTTGAAGACTATGCACCGGAAGTTCGTCTTGATCCTACAGACGCTTTATATGTTGACGTCATTCACACAGATGCTGTACCAATCCACGACGCCGGTAAATCAAATTAATTGCATAGTTTATCCTTTGTTTTCAATCTGACGAAACATAATATGAAACATGTCACATGACACATGAGTACATGACAAAAAACAACAAAGACGTGTCCAAATAAAAGAATATGCGTCGTGTTTTTGCCTCCTCTAAATCTCTTCACCTTAATTATATGTAAGTTTGATTTTATGGACAATTTCAAAGATCAAGATAAAATGCAAACTAGTCATAATTTGTAGTTGAAGGTTATCAGCGCAAGCACGTCCTTGTCTAACATACTTAAAGAACCCGCGCTCATTTAGACTGTGTATTGTGCATTATACTTCGTACAGTAAATATTTACCTTGTCTGCAACACAAGTAAGTGTCAGACGACCAAAGTCCACAGTTAAGTTCAAAATCTTCCTCGTGTATTATATAGATATAAAATACACCACAACAACCAAACTTGATATTTTCATGCCAGCTAGGATAAACACTTAAAGATGAACCCCGGGTTCTAAAGCATATTCGGGTCCAATGGACCATTAACAATACTACTGTCAAGTCCCGCTTATCCAGCCTTCACCTACCCAGTTGTCCCACTATCCAGCCTTCACCTACCCGGTTGTCCCACTATCCAGCCTCCACCTACCCGGTTGTCCCACTATCCAGCCTCCACCTACCCGGTTGTCTCACTCTCCAGCCTCCACCTACCCGGTTGTCTCACTCTCCAGCCTCCACCTACCCGGTTGTCTCACTCTCCAGCCTCCACCTACCCGGTTGCCTCACTCTCCAGCCTCCACCTACCCGGTTGTCTCACTCTTCAGCCTCCACCTTCCCGGTTGTCTCACTTTCCAGCCACCATTTGTAAATCGGTTGTCCATTATTCATCCAATGTTGAAGGGAGCGGATTGACTGGCTTTCTATTAGAAATGGTTCCAGTAATCTAGCCGTCTCTCGTAGTGCTGCCGTTTTTGCTGCCAACGAAGGCCCTAAAGAATCAAGGCTGTTCTTTACAAGTGTTTATCATTCCATTCTTTGTATTGATTGTAATATAGCCAATACAATAATAAACCTCTTAAGTAAGGACCAAATCTTGTATTGATTTGTTTTGTTTTAATAATGAATAAAAGTATTCTTGCTGTATACTGTGATTGGCAATTCCGTATCAAGACAAAAAGTGCCGCCTCATCATTAGCGATATGACGTGCTTAGGACTACATTCTATTACTTATAATTAATTGTATTTATTTCTATTCGTGGATGTTATCTAACAGTTGCACCAATGTGTTTTATCGCATGATCAACAAAGGGCACATTGTCAAAACAGCTAAATAACAAGTTACTTAGAATAAAAGTGTTCCCTTTCACTTTTGCCATACTGGGGATTAAAGCATGTTTGTCTCCCGATATTGTGTTTTAGGATTTGGGATGAAAAGTCCGTGTGGCCACATCGATTTCTATCCGAATGGACTAAATGAACAGCCCGGATGTCCACCCCCTGTCAGTACAACACTTGAGCAGCTGCTAACCATGGCTTTCACAAGTACGTATTCTCTTCACAGTTATTTATAGTCGGAGATTCCTGTCGATATGTCGTTCAACTTTAGTAAGAATCTGGCGTTGTGATTGCTTGCATTCAGTCAAATGACTCACAGTGTGGCGAGATAGTTGGTATCTCGTCGTCATAAATAGTCATAAATATTCCTGATGTCCAAATGAAACAATTTGCTAACAGCGTAATCAAGACCTGCCGCTAAGAATTAAGCTTTGTTTGGCGAGACTTAATTTATAATCATCTTGTATAATACACCAGTTAAGGCCACGGTCAGGTCAGGACACCTCGGTCAAGATAAATCTTCACTCGTACATATTATCAGGGAATCTCCTCCTGTACAACACAAATAACAAGATTCCGTCGGAACGGCCATTTATACACAAGTTCCCATGATGCTTATCTGTACACATAATATGAACTTGTGTAAGTACATTTGACCAGACCATCACTTAAAATTGTATACGTACGTCCATAAATCCATATTACTACACAATTGAAGTACTCCCCCTCCCTCGATCATGATCCCAATCCCATTCACAAAGTCGACTACTTCCAACAAAACCACTCCATTCTTATCCTGATGGTCCATTAATGACCATGACCTTTTAAGTGGGATCTTCTGAAGTAGCATGCCCCGACAGTACAGTTACGGGGGTGGACTAGCAGCCGGATATAGGGGTTTTCCTCTGCCGACCGACATGGATAGCTTGGACAGACTTGAACTACTTAATTCAGTCCGACTTCTTTATTCCTGATAAAGACTTTTCATGTCTAACCGCATCGCTATGACAAGTATACAAACGTCAATTAGTTTTTTTTATTTAGTTTTTATTCTGACTAATTCAAGCTTAATTGGCTAAATGCTTGATAATACATTTTGATAACAATATAGCAATGTCAAGAAGCACAATAGAATAGACCTATGCTTCAACATTAAATTCCAAGGTTTCTTTTAGTTGAAACAACTTTAATTGCTTGACGGTCCACGGCTAACAGTTTAGTTATCATGCAATATCCCCTGGTAACGGTGCAAATAAAGGACAGTTTAATTGCCCACAACACACATTTTAGTTGTGATGGGTTTTCAAATAAAGGTCAATTTTAAAGTCAACGACAAACGGTAAACGTAATAATGTATTGCTTCTCTTAATGGACCAGCTGTAGGCCAATATGGCGATCCACGGCGCAAGGTTTGGTAATAATAGTACTTTGTCCCCAAATAACCGAGCACCTGAAATACAGTTTAATAATCTATGACACACAGTTTACTTTCAAAACATTTTCGCCGATGATGGGCAACTTAAGTACGATTTTGACACTATGCTACGAACTGTTTAGTAATAATACCTATAGGTATGGAAAATCTTGTTGTCTGTGCTTCCAACTCCAACAAGGATTAGTCTGTGCACGGTCTGTTTGAAACAATAGTGCTCCAACCGTAGTAGCAAATATAAAAAAAAACAACCCAAAAAACCTAAATTATCGTGATGTTTTATAAAGTTAGATCAAACAATATTAGCAAACATGAGCTTAAAGCATTAGTGTCTCCATACCAAAATCCTTCATAGCACATCCTCAAAAAAAAAATAAATGTAAATCATGCACCATCCTCTCAACCGTATGTGATAAATTTGAAAAGGTTTATTATGAAAGTAGTGTCCCATCACTCATCACAAAATCTTGGATATGCCCCTGAAGTTACATTTTTGTTAAAAACTACGAAATAATTGTTTTCATGTTGATATATTAGACAAATCAGTAAATGTAATATCAGCACAACCATTACTGAAAAATAATGAAATTTCATAATTCATAAATAAACCTGTTAAATACAGTTAAGGTTATTTGAAATTAACTGAAATCCTGTCAACAACAGTCTTTCTTTTAACAATAAGGAAGATGTGAAACGCGTCGGTACATCATCGATTATAAATGCTCTTTTGACATAGTATTTATAGGTAAGACCTTCAGGTACACTACTTTAATAAGTGTACCTGCTTATTCATAAGGAGGTATCGTAAATGACATTTGACAATGACATTAACAGCTAAATCTTAATTCACAATTGTCTCAATTAAAACTGTGTGTTACAAGATATATATATATATCACATATACGTCCATGGTGTTACTGTGACACCATTACAGTTGGGAGCAAACTGGAATTGGTAGCTAGTGCACTTTGTAGCACACAAATAGTGAACAAGGTAGTGCACTTGTCAAGACATTGTAGAGTATTTAAGTTCACTATGGTATTAACTCTAGTGTGTAACGGTGCTAAATCCAGTGCACAAACAGTGTTTACCACGTTTACAGTACAGATTTGCAGTAAAGAGTTTTAATGAGAAGGGTACTTTGATATGAAAATTATATATAATATCATAAGCACTTGTGTTATATATCTAAATATCTATATCCGTACTGGAACAATGTCTGTATGTTTATCTATTCATTCATCTCCCTAAAACAAGAGGTCCGGTTTCAGTGTTAGTTGATGTATGTTGAAGATAAACAACATAATCGGTTTCACAAACATTTTAATCGTGTTTTTTAATTGAGCTTTCTACGTATGTTTAAATATCTTTCAATCCGTCGTTTTATTTTGTTACTTTAAGTATAGAAGGTTTTTTTCTGGTTGTTGAAAATAGGGTCTAAAATTATTCTAATTTAGAAAATGTGCTTATTTATCAAGTTTTGAAAGATCCACTGCTTCCTAATGAATCGTATGCTAGAAAGTGCATAAAAATGTAAAACATTGAATTTCAAAAACAGAGGAAAGATTTTTATAAGACTAAGACATTTGTTTATTATTGCACACACTGCTATGTAGCCATTTTAATAAAGATTGTTTTCGCTGTTCATATATATCCTTTTAACAGGTATATATATAACCTTTTTTTTTTTTTTTTTTTTTTTTTAATTTATTTATTCATTTTTGGTTAATACACTTTCAAAAACAGTGAAAATGGTAATTGATAAAAGTTATGAATATGATATATACATTATTCTACATTTAAACAGAAACATTATAAATATTTCATGCTAGAATAATCTCTGGAGTTCGGCACGGTTACAGTGCACTGCCTCGTCCCACCATCGCATATGACACCTCACTCACCGCCAGGCCTATCTACGCGCGTTTCCTGTTGTAGCTTGGTACACGTCGACGTCAGATAAAGTGTAGAATATATCCGTTAAAAGTGTCAAACGCCTAGTTCTCTCCTGGCACATCCTTGACCCGCGTATTGTTTTCTGTGAGAAATAAGTGTGATAGAGGACTCCTATGAATTCATAAGATTACGCTGAAGCTCACAGACAGCAGGTACACCATTCAGTGTTCGTTAAAGGAGTTTAAAGAGTGATAATTTTCCCCTGGTTTTCACATTGCAGATTTTCATTTTTTTACAGCAATTATGAAACAAGTTATCTAACTTATATTAATCACTCTTGTTGGTCCGGATGTAAGCTCGCAGGGGGTCTTAATGTGGGAGGGAACCGGAGTACCCGGAGAAAACCCACGTGTCGTGCAGGTGCGATCGAGGAATCAAACCACGGCCATCTTGGTGAAAGGCAAGCGCGTTATCCACTGCGCCACCCCATCGCCCAGTCATTTTCGGTTGACTGTCTAAGAAAAAACGGAGTTTTTTTTACAAAGACACTATTGAGGATAATGAGATGAGACAAACTGATAAAAAGTACGATTGATTTTTAATGAAAGACATACAAGCAACAAAATAAATACAATAAATTAATTTTCTAGTTTCAAAATATTATTTTGTTTAACCTGTTATCATTGAGTAATTCGGGTCGCATTCATCACAATGGTATAACTGGCATCAGATCACTTGTATGACAGGGGTACGTTGCATTACATGAAATCGTCCGGTATGGCTATTTCACAGATTGGCAAACTAATGAGAATCTTATTTATTTACAATATTTTGTGACATTGTTTTACGACCCCAGCTTACCTGCCTGCAAATTAGACATCACAGGGAAAAATAAGTACTCGTTCAGGAAGACAAAATTAAGTTAGCATAACTTGTAACACCGACCGTTGACAATGCGTACGTGCAATATTGCCATGGTTTCTTACGAGGATTAGGGTTTTAATGAGAGTACGATCAAATTCTTATTAGTTTGACATACTTATTATCTTATCGCACATCTATTTACGAATGTATAAATAAGATTCATTATCAGAAATGTTTGGTATGTTTAAATTAATACGTATAAACAATGTGATAAAATAGTCTCTAGTTTCTTTAAACAAGAGTTGAAAGTGAAGGTGCAACATCCTTTGGATTCTGCATAATTTTAGTTTAATGGAAATCATTGTTTTCGTGCCTTAGGTGTTTATTTTATTTCTGTTCCAATAATTTCATCCTAGAGCACATAGTTCAAAGTTCGATTATGGAACTGCCCCTATTATTTGCAGTCATATACCATATGTGTTTCTTTATGGTTTCTTTGCGCTTGTTTAGATGCGTTCGAGTCGGTGGCGTGCAGTCACGAACGAGCTGAGGGATTGTTTACGGAATCTCTACTTCAAGGGCCCTGTAAGTTTACCGCACACCCTTGCTCCTCCTACGATGACTACGTAGCAGGCAGATGTCCAGGGTGCGGCTCTGGACCATGTCCCGTCATGGGGTACGACTCTTTCCTGGCCAATAGGACAGGGACGTTCTTCTTGACAACTAACGGTCACTCTCCGTACTGTCGTGAGTATTTTTGTAAGCTATTTAATCTCTATGTTGTTCCCTTAAAATGATTTTTTATTTTTGTGACCTTTTGTGAGCAGGGCCTGTATTCATGCTCAAGCATGGATTCTGTGCTCAAACCAACTTTCTTTTAATACACTTAAATCATGTCAAACAATCAAAAAGTCAAATGTAAACATTGAAAACAGTATTCAGTTTTACGTCTCCTTAATTTGTTTTAAATAAGTCATTGACAAAATAAGATTTGTTTATTAATTCTTACAAGAACAAGAAATTAGACTTGAGCACGAAATCCATACTTTAGCATGAGAACGGTTTTATGAATACGGGCCCAGGTCTTTCATGTTGGATCTTAGTTCTTATTTGTTACGCTCCTGAAATACAAAAGACAATGACATGTTTTGAAAAAAAGAGCAAATTTTCCAGTATGTCTAATACACCAAGGTCCTTTTAATTTATACTGTTACAATGTCCTTGTAAATACGTTTGATGACTTTCTGGTTTTTTACTTTCAGAATAACAGCCGGTTTCAACAATTTTTAACTTAGGTGAGCCTGGATAGTTTATATGGAGTATACATGTTATTAATGTCAATAAACTCGGTGAATAATACCTTGATTACTGGTTGTTATTTTATTTGCATCAGCTACAATACACTTTAATAAGACAAAAAGAGACAAATTATCGTGAATCATCATCATAAACACTAATATGAACGAATACACGAAAAATATATATCTATATCTATACTTTTATCTTTTGTGTAGCTAGTGTGAAAACATTTATCAATAATTTGCTTATTAAGTGAGAAAACAGATCTTGGGCATTGAATTGACATACAGTTTTTGAAAATTTAAACAAGCAGGAAAAACATGTCTAAATCTCATCAAGGCAATGATGTTATGAAATGCATTCGAATACAAAGCAGTTACAATTTTAAGCAATCTACATATATACATGTAACCGGAAATACTTTACTCTGTACCCTAATAAAACAGGAGTCCTATCCTGTCGGAGCACTTGATTTAACCTTCTTATATTTGTGAGTCTCATGCTTTTCCATTTACCTTGGTGAATCTTCTGTTTCTTTTAAGACTTTTGAGTGTCGAGTAGTAGTTCCCATTTTTCCCTTTGTGTGTTGACGCTGTGATATATTTTGTTCGTTTTAGTTTACTCTAGGAGATATTTTGTCATTGTGTGTTAACGCTGGTCAATACTCTGTCCTGTATGTTGAAGACGTATGCTCTGTAATGACGCTGTGATATATTTTGTTCGTTTTAGTTAACTCTAGGAGATATTTTGTCATTGTGTGTTAACGCTGGTCTATACTCTGTCCTGTATGTTGAAGACGTATGCTCTGTAATTGCATGTTGGCGCTGTGATCTGTTTAACCGTTTTGCGTTAACGCTATGGGACATTTCCCCCTGTTTGGTAGTCTGTAGGCCAAAGCTCTTGTATAGTTGCCGCTGTGCATAGACGCTATGATATTTGATATCATTGTGTATTGTGTGTTTTTTACTGTGTGCTGACACTGTGGTATATTTTGTCCCTGTGTGATGAAGCTATGGCTTATTTTGTCCTGTGTGTTGACGTCGTGTGGCACGTTTTGTCCCTGTTTGCTGACGTTATGGTTTATTATTTTTTCTGTGTCCCTGTGTGCTTAAGCTTTGGTATATTTACTGCAATGTATTTTTATATCATTGTGTGCTGACGTTGTGGATTATTTTATCCTGTATGTTGACGCTATGGTGTATTTTGTTATTGCTATTATTTGTTTACGCTATGGTCTGTTTTGAATAAAATACGTATCTTTCAAAAACGTTATACGTAAAAAGCTATTGACTGAAGTTCAACACCCTATGACGACAAAACAAAACTGCGACACGTGAATACATGCACAACAACACAGGTGAAACACGTGTTCTGTAGTAAAGTGACACAAAGTGTGTACTACGAAGCAACCTCACGTGGTCCTCTTAAGTATTACTTAGAAACTAACTACTTCAAGAGTTAACTTTTATCTATATCAAGAGTGCACTTGTCTATTGTCTACATTATCCATTCACCACCTACGTCGGCTAACACACCACCTCAAATAGGAACAATACAAATAAAATAAATTAAGCCATAAATATGTTGACTCGATAGCTACAATGTAAGAAAAAAAGCTGCTCAATTAATATATTCAATGTTAGTAATATCCACCTTGTTGAATAATGAGTGGGCACACCCTTACTTGCCTCTGTAGCTAGGAGTATTGAGTCCAATAGTAGCACTTTTCTGTAATTTATTGTCTAATTTCGTCTGATAGGTTGTCATATTTACATGCTCTTCTTATCTATTTAACTTGTTAGTGCTTGTTTTACGTTTTTGTACTTGGTTCAGTCATGGATCTCTGACAAAACGAACTTTCTATAACCAAACCCAATTGATACCTACCAAGAAAACAATATTCAAGCAAAACTTCCAACAAATGGAAAGATAATAAACCAGGTTTTATGCTAGTGAGCATCTCGTTGCTTTTACAAATACTTTCTATTTGTATTCACATCATTATTACATGTTTTTCTTCTAACTATATACTGCCTTAATTATTAATGGTAGTCTCTCATTGCACTCATGCTTACATAATTATAATAAAAACTTTTCTCATTGTCTACAAACATTCTCATCAATATAACACGTACTCTCATGAAATCACATATTCTCATAATTACAGTCTCATTGTTAACACATACTGTCATCATTATTACATTTACTCTCTCATTGTTAACACATATTGTCATTATTATTACACAGTCATCAGTAAAGGTATTTTTGTGCCTATAACTCTCTTACTTTGGTACTTTTCCATTATTACACATACTGTCATCATTATTACATTTACTGTCTCATTGATAACACATATTGTCATCATTATAACATTTACTCTGTCATTGTTAACACATACCGTCATCATTATTAGTACATTTACTGTCTCATTGCTAGCACTTACCGTCATCATTATTGCACTTACTCTTTCATTGTTAACACATACCGTTATCATTATTACATTTACTCTCTCATTGTTAACACATACCGTCATCATTATTACATTAACTCTCATTGTTAACACATACTGTCATCATTATTACATTAACTCTCTCATTGTTAACACATACCGTCATCATTATTAGTACATTTACTGTCTCATTGCTAGCACTTACCGTCATCATTATTACATTTACTCTCCCATTGTTAACACATTCTGTCATCATTTTTTACATTTACTCTCTCATTGTTAACACATACCGTCATCATTATTAGTACATTTACTGCCTCATTGCTAGCACTTACCGTCATCATTATTGCATTTCCTCTCTCATTGTTAACACATACCGTCATCATTATTAGTACATTTACTGTCTCATTGCTAGCACTTACCGTCATCATTATTACACTTACTCTTTCATTGTTAACACATACCGTCATCATTATTAGTACATTTACTGCCTCATTGCTAGCACTTACCGTCATCATTATTTCATTTGCTCTCTCATTGTTAACGCATACCGTCATCATTATTACATTTACTCTCTCATTGTTAACACATATTGTCATTATTATTACACAGTCATCAGTAAAGGTATTTTTGTGCCTATAACTCTCTTACTTTGGTACTTTTCCATTATTACACATACTGTCATCATTATTACATTTACTGTCTCATTGATAACACATATTGTCATAATTATAACATTTACTCTGTCATTGTTAACACATACCGTCATCATTATTAGTACATTTACTGCCTCATTGCTAGCACTTACCGTCATCATTATTGCATTTCCTCTCTCATTGTTAACACATACCGTCATCATTATTACTAATCGTAAACACATACCATCATCATTGTTAGTACATTTACTTTCTCATTGCTAGGACGTTCGGTCATTATTATTACACTAACTCTCCGATTGTTAACACATTCTGTCATTATTATTACATTTACTCTCTCATTGTTAACACATATTGTCATTATTATTACACAGTCATCAGTAAAGGTATTTTTGTGCCTATAACTCTCTTACTTTGGTACTTTTCCATTATTACACATACTGTCATCATTATTACATTTACTGTCTCATTGATAACACATATTGTCATAATTATAACATTTACTCTGTCATTGTTAACACATACCGTCATCATTATTACATTTTCTCTCTCATTGTTAACACATACCGTCATCATTATTAGTACATTTACTGTCTCATTGCTAGCACTTACCGTCATCATTATTGCATTTCCTCTCTCATTGTTAACACATACCGTCATCATTATTACATTTACTCTCTAATCGTAAACACATACCATCATCATTGTTAGTACATTTACTTTCTCATTGCTAGGACTTTCGGTCATTATTATTACACTAACTCTCCGATTGTTAACACATTCTGTCATTATTATTACATTTACTCTCTCATTGTTAACACATACCGTCATCATTATTACATTTACTCTCTTATTGCTAGGACTTACCGTCATCATTATTACACTAACTCTCCCATTGTTTACACATTCTGTCAATATTATTACATTTACTCTCTCATTGTTAACACATACCGTCATCATTATTACACTAACTCTCCCATTGTTTACACATTCTCTCAATATTATTACATTTACTCTCTCATTGCTAGCACTTACCGTCATCATTATTGCATTAACTCTCTCATTGTTAACACATACCGTCATCATTATTACATTTTCTCTCTCATTGTTAACACATACCGTCATCATTATTACACTAACTCTCCCATTGTTAACACATTCTGTCATCGTTATTACATTTACTCTTTTATTGCTAGCACTTACCGTCATCATTATTGCATTTACTCTCTCATTGTTAACACATACCGTCATCATTATTACATTTACTCTCTCATTGCTAGCACTTACCGTCATCATTATTACATTTACTTTCTCACTGTTAACACATACCGTCATCATTATTACATTTTCTCCCTCATTGTTAACACATACCGTCATCATTATTACGTTTACTCTCTCATTGTTAACACATATTTTCATTATTAGTACATTTACTTTCTCATTGCTAGCACTTACCGTCATCATTATTACATTTACTTTCTCATTGTTAACACTTACCGTCATCATTATTACATTTACTCTCTCATTGTTAACACTTACCGTCATCATTATTACGTTTACTCTCTCATTGTTAACACATACTGTCATCATTATTACACTAACTCTCCCATTATTAACACATACTGTCAGCATTATTACGTTTACTCTCTCATTGTTAACACATATTGTCATTATTAATACATACATACCGTCATCATTATTACATTTTCTCTCCCATTGTTAACACATTCTGTCATCGTTATTACATTTACTCTTTTATTGCTAGCACTTACCGTTATCATTATAACACTATCTCTCCCATTGTTAACACATTCTGTCATTATTATTACATTTACGCTCTCATTGGTAACACATACCGTCATCATTATTACATTTTCTCTCCCATTGTTAACACATTCTGTCATCGTTATTACATTTACTCTTTTATTGCTAGCACTTACCGTTATCATTATTACACGAACTCTCCCATTGTTAACACATTCTGTCATCATTTTTTACATTTACTCTCTCATTGTTAACACTTACCCTCATCATTATTACGTTTACTCTCTCATTGTTAACACATATTGTCATTATTAATACATACATACCGTCATCATTATTACATTTTCTCTCTCATTGCTCTCTCATTGTTAACACATATTTTCATTATTGGTACATTTACTTTCTCATTGCTAGTACTTACCGTCATCATTATTACATTTACTCTCTCATTGCTAGCACTTACCGTCATCATTATTGCATTTACTCTCTCGTTGTTAACACATACCGTCATCATTATTACACTTACTCTTTCATTGTTAACACATACCGTCATCATTATTACATTTTCTCTCCCATTGTTAACACATTCTGTCATTATTATAACATTTACTTTCTCATTGTTAACACATACTGTCATCATTATTACACCAACTCTCCCATTGTTAACACATTTTGTCATTATTATTACATTTACTTTCTCATTGTTAACACTTACCGTCATCATTATTGCATTTACTCTCTCGTTGTTAACACATACCGTCATCATTATTAAATTTACTCTCTCATTGCTAGCACTTACCGTCATCATCATTACACTTACTCTCCCATTGTTAACACATTCTGTCATCATTTTTTACATTTACTCTCTCATTGTTAACACTTACCCTCATCATTATTACGTTTACTCTCTCATTGTTAACACATATTGTCATTATTAGTACATTTACTTTCTCATTGCTAGGACTTTCGGTCATTATTATTACACTAACTCTCCGATTGTTAACACATTCTGTCATTATTATTACATTTACGCTCTCATTGGTAACACATACCGTCATCATTATTACATTTTCTCTCTCATTGCTAGCACTTACCGTCATCATTATTGCATTTACTCTCTCATTGTTAACACATACTGTCATCATTATTACATTTTCTCTCTCATGGCTAGCACTTACCGTCATCATTATTACACTAACTTTCCCATTGTTAACACATTTTGTCATTATTATTACATTTACTTTCTCATTGTTAACACATACTGTAATCATTATTACATTTACTCTTTTATTGCTAGCACTTACCGTTATCATTATTACACTAACTCTCCCATTGTTAACACATTCTGTCATTATTATAACATTTACTTTCTCATTGTTAACACATGCCGTCATCATTATTACGTTTACTCTCTCATTGTTAACACATATTGTCATTATTAATACATTTACTTTCTCATTGCTAGCACTTACCGTCATCATCATTACACTTACTCTCCCATTGTTAACACATTCTGTCATTATTATTGTATTTACTCTCTCATTGTTAACACATACTGTCATCATTATTACATTTACTCTCTCATTGTTAACACATACCGTCATCATTATTAGTACATTTACTGTCTCAGTGCTAGCACTTACCGTCATCATTATTACACTTATTCTCCCATTGTTAACACATTCTGTCATCATTATAACGTTTACTCTCTCATTGTTAATACATACTGTCATCATTATTACATTTGCTCTCTCATTGTTAACACATACCGTCATCATTATTACACTAACTCTCCCATTATTAACACATGCTGTCAGCATTATTACGTTTACTCTCTCATTGTTAACACATACTGTCATCATTATTACATTTACTCTCTCATTGTTAACACATACCGTCATCATTATTAGTACATTTACTGTCTCAGTGCTAGCACTTACCGTCATCATTATTACACTTACTCTCCCATTGTTAACACATACTATCATCATTATAACATTTACTTTCTCATTGCTAGCACTTACCGTCATCATTATTACACTTACTCTGTCATTGTTAACACATATTGTCATAATTATAACATTTACTCTCTCATTGTTAACACATACCGTCATCATTATTACATTTACTCTCTCATTGCTAGCACTTACCGTCATCATTATTACGCTTACTCTCCCATTGTTAACACATACTATAATCATTATAACATTTACTTTCTCATTGCTAGCACTTACCGTCTCATTGTTAACACATACCGTCATCACTATTACACTAACTCTCCCATTATTAACACATGCTGTCAGCATTATTACGTTTACTCTCTCATTGTTAACACATAATGTCGTCATTATTACATTCACTCTCTCATTGTTAACACATACCGTCATCATTATCACATTTTGTCTCTCATTGTTAACACGTACTGTCATATACTTTCTCATTGTATACATACTGTCATCATTATAACAGGTGGTTTTTAGTGCAAACACACACTCAACATGTTTTCTAATACTTTACTAGCAATTATCATCAACATGAAACATTACAGATAGACGTAAGGAATTTACTGTCATCATAGAGGACGACTTGCATCACATTACAAGTGGAACTCTTTTCTTCTTGATAAAAGGTGATTTTATGGACATCTGCGACAGTGCATTCTTCCTTGTTAAAAACGAATGATTCTTGTCAAGCAAATTGTAACCTGAACCTTGCAAATACTTGACAGGGTGAAAGTTTGATTGTTTTATTGTAAAAAAAGATATACTATCTTTCCGTGAAACGAAAGGGAAATTTATGGCATTGGTGTAATACCCTCTTTGGCCTTTCTAATCAATTCAAAAGTGTACTTCCTTGTGTTGCCAATTGCCACGTGCATCAGCTTAAAGTATTTTAAAATAACCAGAGAATATCGAAATGTAAACAAAACCGTCGTTCGAAATAAAAACCGCTAAAACTTAAACAAAGGAAATGTATGACGTGGTAATGTAGAAGATTGAGAGTCAAATATCTCGCTTCAATCCTTTTATTAGTTTTTCATGTCAATTATGAACTTGTGTTTCCAAATAACAAAATTTACTTTTGTTGCGAAATATACAATTTCCCTTTTTACATCACTATAACTTTAACACTGTTTTTAGTGAAATCGCGTGTCGACTTATAGAAATAAAAATAATGCAATTTTGAAGTATGATATCGACGAAATATCTCGTCAAAAATGAATACGACAATCAGGATATAAATGTAACATACAAAACGTACTGATGTATGGTTATTACTACTACAGGCTGCATTAAATGATATTCCCTATGCACATCCCCAATAACACACAAGACTGTCATGTCACTCATAGAAAAGCAGCACTGTAAAGATGGTGAGAATACATGAAAAAACACCCCTTCCTAACTTAATAACCCACAAGTTATGTTTCCTACGTCTACATAATTAAAAACACAATGAAAGACTACCTGTTTATAGAGACCGGTTTGTGTTCCTGCCTTTGGACTGTCTTAACAGAAATGCGAGTTCAAACAAGGACTAGTCTATACAAAGCCAATATTACTCTTCAAGGTAATTTGACCTAGAAAAATCTTGCTCTGAATCTCACCCGAAGTGCCATGTCAAATTGATTTAAAAATTGACCTTAATTTGACTTCAGCTACCATGAAGAATTGTTTTAAGTTTCTGAAGCGTCAGTGAATTAGAAAAAAAAACAACGACCTAAAACAATGATGGCTTGTTGGAAGTAACATATCTAGTCCTATTGTTAAAGCTTGTTAAGCAAGTGTGCAATCGTAGACAAACCTTCATCCACATATGCCCGTACAGGGAACGGTTAATTGGCGAACTGTAAGTCGGCGTGATTGGGTCACAGGAAGGAAGTCCTCGTGTGCTGGTTACGTCAGCCCTCTCCTGCAGTCAGACTAGTGGCCGTGGCTCCGAGACACAATGAACATATCCAGTATGGCGACAGCACACGTCTATTCCTTCTCCAGGAAAAGTAGTGAAGGAATCATATTTATGCTGTGTGTTTTCTTGGGATTATTGTCTCTTGTACAGTCAAGTACTCAAGGTAAGAAAGAATTGACTTACTTATTTATAGATTCTGGTTTCTTACCATGTTTTAACGCAAAGTTATATTTATTCTGTCAAAACTTGTTTATCTTTTAAAAAAAGAAACCAAATGTATTTGTTTGTACTCAATGAGATATGTACATGCATACATAATCTTTGTTGTGAAGTTTGAAATGTATAATTTTATCTATTTGAGGTGCTGTTTATCCATTGAACTGTTCATAATTGATATAGCTAAATGAATTGGACTTGAATAACACAATTTTGTTCATTATAATGACCTGTTTACTCATTAACGTTATTTTTCGTATAAATCAGAGTTAAATTTTTGATACAAATTCTTCGGTTTCTATTGTCCATTAAATTTTGATTTGATCAAAACGATTTTGTTTCATTATTTTTAACTGCTTTGAAGCATAAAGTCACGTGTTTATTTTTTACATAATATATAGTTTCGTTATCCTAATTCTAGTCTTATTTTACTTTTCAAATTTAAAGTTCTGTAATAATAATTTCATGAAGAACAATTATATTTTCGTACTAGTCGTCTTTATTTTCAAGATATCTTCAGCGGTATTGGAACAGAGTTTCAAATATCAGCATCATATTTATTTCTTTGCAGTATGAATGTACATTTTTTAAAAGTACTGTATACTGTTCGTTAAGGCCTTATATATGTATCACCCAATGCACCATACTCTACGCTATGACCCTATCTATAATGTATCCGCAAACACACTATACAGATCTGTGTAAACCTATATGTGTACCTCAGCGTTACTATATATACCGATCTAATGGCACTATTTATTTGACAACTCCATTTCTCACAAGTGCTAGCTTAACGATAAAATCTTTGTAGAATCACGACGAGATTTTGAGATAGCCGAAAAATATTTTCAGATTATGAGTCATCCACTGAAACATGCTATTTTCATGTGTGAATGTACGAAAGTTACAAGCTAATTGAGTTGGGAAACGAACAGGATATATATGTATATTGCCACACACTCCTACCATATCATTACGAATTCAACATCTGAAAAGCAGGTTCAGCAAGTTCAAATGCTCGTTAGTGAAACGAGATATTTTATCGACTTATTTTGGTTAACGACACTTAGCTTATATAAGAAATCTGTTTTTGCTATACAGGACCCATTTCTAGCTCAATAAATATGGTTGTGTTATTTATAACGCTTATTAAAAGCAGTGATGTCAAGATTGTGATTTCACATGTAAACAGAATCGAGAAAATCGAAGCAAAACTTCGGTGACAAAAAATAAATCTAAAATCAACAACCGCAAACTCTGCTTGTCCGACCTGTTAATTTGTATATTTTAAAAGAGGTCTGAAGTCTTTCCGAACATATAAGATGTTTACTTCGTTGTCACTTAAAATCCTTTAGGTTTCCTGATATATAATAAAAGTGAATTTTCATCACGTTTTGTTTAAAATAAAACAAACAAACTAGCAAATACAAACAATATTGTCATTGTACCTCTGTGATATTCAAGATTTTTGTAAAAACTCACATTCGATTTTTTATTCGTGATCAGGAAGTTCTTCATATGGACTGTATAAAGCTGAGCTGTATAATTTTCCACCCCCCCCCCCCCGCCCGGGTTTTCTTTGATTTCCTTGAGAACTTACTTACTTTGTAAAAATATTTGAAAAACATAATAAAAAAACCCGAAACTCTGCGAACAGAATCACACACAAACACATGTAAACACTAAATGAAAGACCGAGGAGCCGAACTCAAATATCCTCTGGTACAAAAGTTACCACAATTAAAGCCGTGTTTTGTGGACGAATTCCGGTACACCCATGTTTGAAAATGTTTATGAAACCCGTATTTAAAGTTTTGCAGTTGAATTTCACAATGATATGTCAACAATTACAACATTCAGTTCCCAAACGTGGACAGTTGAACCCGTACCTATCAGCACAATGGGTTCAAACGCAATCCAACATTTAAGAACTCAAAAAGAACTATGAAAAAGAACTTCTGTACCTACATAGGTCGATTGACGATTTCCCGAAAAGATTCAAACTCACTCTTCTGACAAATATTGCAATTTCGATTGCTTGCAATAAAACTCTGTTGCAGTTCAGATAATAGTGTTGTCTGGTATTGCTTCAAATTATTTGAAGTATTGACGCAACATTTTGAGCATATTCCGTTACAGAAGAAACACTTATTGCCAAATACAGACTCTGGCAGCGCAAACGATGGAAATGCAATACAGAGGTAACAAAGTTTGTCATGGTCCCACATGCGCCATTATTTTCTATGCAACCGATATAAGATGAATGCTATCTAGCTTGAGCAATACTTTTTTGACCTTGCTTTCAAAGAGTATGTTTACCACCTCCTCGATGACTAGAGCATGTACTCTAATAAGCTAATATAGCATTATATTTTCCCCCTACGTACAGAGATCATTTAGGGGGAATGTTGATAATCACATAAATATTAGATTTTTAAAATGTAGCCGAACCTTAATACCTCGCTTTATTGCTGGATCCTCTATTTTTTCAATAAACCGGTTTCGACACTTTTTATCGTCATAGCAACCACTGGAAAACAAGCATACATTACATACCGCTTCTTTATGCAGCGGCATCAAACAAGGATTTTACCGCATTCCTTACCCTTTTAAAAGCTGACAAGCGCAGGTGCAAATATTTTGTCGTCAACAGAAGTGAGTCTTGTATAAAAGTTATGCATTACACTAGATAGCAAGAAAAAAAGCAAAGAAAATTTCCGAAAGCGCCATGTTTGGTCGAGCCATTTGTGTTCAATTTGGTGCAAAAATACTGCATTTGTACAAGGGCTATTAAAGAGAAAATACACAAAATTGGTCCTTTACTTTCATATTCATTTGTATTGCTGTACATTTTTGACCTTCGATATTAAAACTTTGACAACAAATTACTCTTTTCAGGCCTGTATTAACATTTGGAGGTCTCGCTTTATCACAGAATTTACTCATTTTATATTAGTTGAACTCTTTTGTCCGTATAAACGAATGAACCATGCTTTTATATGTTATTGGTAATTGAATTGACACGGCACAAAAGCAACCAGCATTTTCTTTTTTGTGTATAACTTTTTTGCTTTTTTTTTAATTTTTTTTTTTTTTTTTTTTGCAAGTTGACTTATTCATAATAAATTTTAAATAAAAGACAAGCTACAATATAACAGCTAACGAGACCCGATGAGCATAGGAGTATAATTTAATAAAACAAAATGATATTTGGCATGAAATGGTCAGAGTATCATATACAAGTGAACGAAATATTTAAAACCGAATCCTCCGAAAATTTGCATGGTAAAGGATACAGTAGAATTTTACAATGAAGCAAAACATAGAGTTCAACACAGGACACGGGTATTGTCACCACACGTTTACATTGCTTCTAGTAAAGTTTCTACTACTTTCAAATCTTCACTCGTAGAAACACTTAAACCTCCTAAAACATTGACAACACGTAAACAATCATAATTGTATTATTTCATATATTCTTAGCATGCAAGTTATTTCCTGTTTTGGCTCTTTAGTTAATGGCAAAACATATCTTACTATCAGTGTCAATACGCACGGCCTCTCGGTGCAATTAGCGGACGACGTGCTACTTTTCACACCATGGTTCTCAGTTGTGACCGAATGCGACACCCTGCAACAATAACGGCTTGCCCTGACAATTCGTTTGATATGTAGATATTATGTTTGAAGTAGAGGAAGTCTGTTCTCATGCGGTACATGCCCTCACTAGTTAATTACCTTATTCCACTGATCCGCACACAAACACACCTCAATATCGTGACCAGTGTGAGGCTTGTAACCTAACAAGAATAGGAAGTCGCCGCTCGGTCTCAAGATCTCATAAGTTAAAGTAACATAGTGTATTTGCCAGTTCCTCTCACACAAAGTATATTAGCACTTTGACACTCGTGTACTCTAAATGTATGTGAAGGCTATAGTAGAGGAAGGTGTCAAACTAAATAAAAACTGTATTGAGACTTTGAACTTTCAATATGAATTAGCTTATCTATATATGTATACATTTGACATCCCATGATAAGACGTCGTGATATTGTAAGCAGTGACATATAGTTTGCACTTTATGAAGTGGTCGTTTTAAATAAAGGATGAATATATATGCCATTGATATTTATTGTACTTAGATGACATGCTTAATTGTTACATATAGAAGAAACAAAATGGTTCTCATTCTTAAAATATTTCAAATTCAATATATATAAAATTTATGACATAAGAAAATGGCAATTTTAAGAGAAATTAGAATTTGTAAGAATTTTTATGGTCTTACAGATGATTACAGAGACGTAATTAAGAATTCCGATGGTTTAAAACTCAAAGAAATTTGACAAAGTTTGTATATTTACTATTCGGATTTTGTCTTTATAGGGTGTAAAAATCACTGTATGCATGGATGTAACACGCCATGCCTGGGGAGATGTGCGGCCGGCTGGAAAGGAGCTGACTGTGACAAACGTAAGTCGTGTATGACGAGGAACAGAAGAAAATATATCATTTATTTTTAATTCTATATTTAGAATGTCCCAGATTCCATTGATCTTGAAAAAGTAACAAAGACAATTCCGTTTGCCAACCTTTCAAGATTGCATTAAAGTGTACTGAAAATCAAGTATTTTTGCGCAATGCTTTTCAGTCTGTCAAGGTTTCTTGTTTCTAGATGACCAATTTTTGGAAATCAGTGAGTAATTTGTTAAATAAGTTTACGATGAAAACAGCCTGGAATGTGGTTAACATGAACTGTATAACATGTGTGAATAACAATGATTATAACATCAATGACTGCATATATACAGAATAATTACATTTGAAAGAGAAAAAATATTGAGAGAAACTTTCCAGGTGTACAGTATATATGTTTCTTACATGCTACCAAGTAAAAGTAATGTTATTAAGAAGCAGCATACAATCATTACCAATCCTTTGACAGCTTGTGAGGGGTTTTACTACGGTATCAGCTGTGTCCATTCGTGTGGACACTGTCGGAACGATGCGACCTGTGATCAAGTCAGCGGAGAGTGCATTAACGGTTGTGTGCCGGGCTGGACCGGTCAGTTCTGTAACCGATGTGAGTATGTTACAGAGTAACGAGTTCAATTTATCTTTAATGTAAATTGATGCACTTCTTCAAATGTCTTAAACTTATTTTTTCAATCCTGTGTGGTGTTAGCAGTTCGATCCAACATATCATTTGTATTGCCGACAAACATTTAGTTTCCACTTGAATGAAGATTAAAGGCATTTATAAAAAAAAAAATATATAAAATATGTAACAGAGAAAATATATCATTTCAATGACAATCCATGTTATCTAGAAAAAGCAATATATTGCAGATGAGTGAAATGAAACTTGGCCAAGTCCTTGGCAATGCATCGAATAAGGGACATATCGTTTGCAAAGACTTGTATTTTAAATTATGAAGGTACGAAAACTAAATTTTCAAAACAAGGCATGTGGTATCTTTGACTTTGATTTTACTTATATCATATTAAGATCAGTGTTATATCTATAATGACAGGAATGGAAATTGATATGGCAATAAACAAGTTAAATCAAACAATCACAATGTTTTTGCATAATTCTAGATTATAATTTCGAAAAAAGGATTTTTTTTATTCTTCTTGATCCAGTCATTGTTTTAAGTAGCGAGTGTAGGAAAAATAATACTATTTTGTTTATGTTAGAGTTAGCATTATCTTGCCCTTTATCATATTTTGTTAATAATGAACACTTTGCATATCATTGTAAAGAAAAAAAGTATGTTTGTTTTTGATTTGAAAATAAAACTTTTCTGCAAGTTCAATGAGTAGACTGAAGCACACGAGGAGCATTCAAGACTTATTCGTGCTCAACTTTGAGCTGGAGTTTTGGATTTGTTATTTCAAAAAATAAAAATTTCTAAAATGTTTTCGGTAAAAAATTGTTTATCAAAATGTCATCAGAAACGGTTTTTATTTGTGCAATTGAAGAACTTTCTCTCCTTGGAATTATGAATATTAACAGAAAGAGACAATACTTTCATTAATGATAAGATCGTATAGTAAAATAAAAATAGTTCTCTCTTAAAAACAATTGTATTTTGGTATCAATATATAATAAAAATATAAAATATGCAATACATATGAATATAATTTACATACTTAATGTATTTTGTACGATAATGGCAGCATAATGTGTTAATTCTGCTGCTAAAAATTGGGAGCACATTTGTAAGCGCAGCATGATAGTCAAGAGCATCTAATTTTTTCTGCGTCTGATTAATGACATTTGTATTGTTTTACAGCATGCGAGCCGTTTAGATACGGTCTGGACTGCTCCGCAAAGTGTGGCCATTGTCGACAGGACAAGGCGTGTAACACAGTATCTGGGAAGTGTAGCGCTGGGTGTAAGCAAGGATGGACCGGCGAGAGATGCGATACAGGTCAGTAAAGGGCTACCAGGCACTTTTTCTGGTATCTATAATTGGTTGAATATGGTTGTAATAAATAGAAACAAAATCCATTAAATTATCTGGTGACAATGTACAATTCACTCGTATACACTCAGGTACATAACGGTTTATAAACTAAAAGTAAACCAAATCAATTGAATTTGCTTATTATGATAGTAATAGATCATTTTAGATAGCAGATATGTCAGATATAATCGATAAAATAATGTCACAGTTTTCTAAGTTTATATTACAAGATCGAAAGAAAGATATCAAGTGAGGATTTCTAATTTATTTAAAAAAACACCCGCTAAGTGGTAATCAACGGTGATTATTGATCAATTTAATATTTTATCTTTTTAATATAGTATGCATAGAGGGTCTCTTCGGATTGGACTGTGCTATTGAATGTGGTCATTGCACTGACAATGAGTCCTGTGACCACATGACAGGTGCATGCAGAAATGGTTGTGCAGCAGGCTGGTCAGGAGAGAATTGCGTGAGAAGTAAGTGAAACAGTTTGCAAACAACCCATGACAACTTTTCTACCACCACAAAATTGAAAACCTCCCGACTTAAAAGAGTAAGATTATCATACAAAACCTCTTAAAACGATGAGACATGTTCTTAATAAGCAAATCAAATATATTATAGTTGTATCTATGGTAGTCATGAAATCTATAAATATAAAAAATGACTCGCCGTTTTAGCGTTCAAACAATTTGCCATGCCGTTACAGGATGTACCCGAGGATACTTTGGTAAAGGGTGCCTTAGGAAATGTGGTAACTGCAGGAACGGAACATGTGATCACGAGACTGGCAGGTGCCTGTACGGATGTGCAAAGGGCTGGCAGGAACCAACATGCCAAGAAAGTAAGCAAACTTCTAATATATTTTATAACCTTTATATAGATAAAGAGGACTTCTTTGAACATTTCTGAAATGATTTGTGAACTTTGTTTACGGAGTAAGTATAAGTAAAAGGCATACATGTTTATTTTTGTTTCACTTCATCAAAGGGTCAAGGACGAGGAACGGACAGGATGTTGTAGTAAATGCGTAAATACATGTTTATTTAAGGAGAAGCTTCTCAAAATGGCATCATGAACGTGCTTCGTCTTACATTCTCTAATTGGTCACGTTCTGTTTCAGAGTGTCGGCCGGGTACGTTCGGTGAGAATTGCAGCATGGTGTGTGGTCAGTGTTACAAGAACACGACATGTGACAGCCGGGGTATATGTACCGAAGGTTGCCGGCCAGGCTGGAGGGGGCGAAGGTGTGAAGTCAGTAAGTATGATGTTTTTATCAGTGATACATCGGGTATCGGTACGGTCCTGTATAATGTATACAGAATACTCAATCATGGTGGTTTTATTTCCAGAATACTATATTTAGCATGTGCAGTCATGATATTGGTAGGTTGATTTAGTCTAATGCAGTCACCTTATCTGCCCATATACTGTATCAAGATATAATTGATCGCAGAAGATACGTAAACACCATCAGAGACGTAAATATAGTTATTGTTTGCAAGATCAATATAATTAGTTTGAGGTAAATAAATATTTTGGTGAAATCTCTGCGCCAATGCGTATACTGTACAAATGTATTGTTCTCTTGATTTGTTAGTACACGAGTTACTTCTAACCATGAACAACTTTCTTAAATGTAATTTAACACCATAATATGGTGACAACAGCAAACTTACCAAACTGATATAGAATATTGCTTTGTCGCATTAACGTTTCTGATCCCAATTTGCCGAATGACGGATTAAAAAAGAAATTATGAAGATATTCAGTAACAGCTAGTAAGGTATTTGTTTGCGTAACACACTGTCAATGAGATGTCGACGACATATTTCTATCCATGATATATATTTAAGTCAATTATTTTCTGACACGAGTCAATGTTGAGGGCAAATAAAGAGATATTAGGAAGATAAAAGTGTCTGACCTATTTGTCTCGTAGTGAACTTGTTTGATGATATCAGACTGTACTTACTTATGACAATAGAAAGCACGACCGGAAACTCTGTCAGCCAATTATACCCGGGTGTATACAGATTGTACAACGATTGCCTAACTGCAGAAGAAACGTAATTTCACTGACTGACAATGAGGCTGTAACGTTGTGCAGGAGAAGGTTAGGACCTAAGGGTTGGACAATGATAATTATGAATGGGTGTTGACCGTCTATCAAAGCGACATGTTCATTGAACACGACAAAACTTACATCTTCAGACGTAGGTATTGAAGGTGTATTCCCTTTGTAAACAAGAGCTGTCGTTTGTAATGGGAGTTTCTATGTCAAGGCCGACACGAGCGTCTGTATCGGACTATATTTCGTTTTAATTGATGAAAACACTTCATCAACGAGAGGACTCGGAAGTACATACTCTTAAGGGATCTGTGATATTATGTTATGATGAATAAGCATGGAAAACTCTGTAAATGTTTCTTGCAAAGTCAGGCGCAAAACAAACTACCAACGGCGGTCAGTTTAAAGCTATATATTATAAAAAATGGTGGCAAATAATAAATATAATCTGGTCTCTTTAAACGTTATAAAAGCAACCTTCCATCGTATCTAAAATTAACACATTTTACTATGTACGCTAGACTTGCTCAATTTCGTGTCGTGAAGTCGGCACAGTCAGGGCCGTATTTCACTTGCTAAGTAAACCTGTAATGCTCTGCCCAAGAGGAAATTGTAACAGCAAATCACTTAAATAAAGTGACCGTTGGCTTTTTCACTCGGTAAAGTATATGTGGGCATATACACAAGGACAATTTAAAATAGAAGTCCCAATACGTAAAAGACTCGACAATTAACAGAAAGGTTTTGCGTTGTAGAACTACAAGAACTTGAACCTTGTATTTGCCGATTTGTCTCAGTAACGGGCTCGGTATAATTTAACATCCCCTTGTCGGCTGATGCCGTCACTGGGATTCCCTACATGATATCACTTGATCTCCAGATGCACTGGTTCCAATCATCAACTAGTGATATATTGTTTTAGTCTTCCTTTGGGATCGTTGTATCTAATGAATTGATAAATGGACCTACTGATATTATTGTCTCCGAGCAATAAAATCGCCAATTATATTTATTTGTTCAACGAAATGTTAACACTATTAAAAGAATTAATTATCCAGACTGCAAGGTTTCTGATAGTTTTGAAAAATGCCAAATTGAACGTTTTATTGATAGGTTGTGAAAAAGGATACTATGGCCATGGCTGTACATACAAATGTGGAATGTGTGGTGGCAATGCTTCTTGTAACCTTACAACAGGAGAATGCCCCAATGGCTGCGCGGATGGATATACAGGACTACGGTGCCTTGATGGTAAAGTATTCATATTTTTGTGTGAGATATGTAACATGCATGCATTGAGAATTGCATTGAAAATGCATCATTGAAGCACTTTAAGCACCTACTGGTTTACAAATTTAGTTAATTTTTAACCTTATGTACTTGTTCAGATGGCAAATATTTCATTATTTACAAAGTCTTTGTTGTTACAGAAAATAACGGAATATACCACGTATAATGCTTTAAACTTCTCCTAGTACATCCTTATTTCTTCATTATTTCCAGTATCTGGGAGAAGTATGTCATACGAGATGTCCAGTGCTATAGTACCTGTACTTGTCTCCTGTATTGTGACCTTGACCTTGTTGTTTACCGCCACGATAGTATACTTCCTATTCCTTAGGCCACGCCATGGCAGGTTCCTTAGCCGGTTCTACAGGCTTACAACGGTAAGCAGCTTTCTTTATGTGAAGTGAACAGGAGGTAGCGTTTTTGCTCAACGTTGTGTAAATTGATGCAAGCTTCAGTTTATTACTTGATTATTTTAATATTCAGAGCATATGCCCATGTATTTTTTTTTTTACCTTAGTTATACAATGTGATTTGTTTTGACGCAATATGATGTCATATACGCTATATCATATACATGTTACAATGGGGATAATGGATATAAAATGAAAAACTTTTAGACTCGGTTTTAGATCTTACTCGAATTTGAGTTTCGTGTAAAAGTCTAGAAATATTAAAGTTTTCAATACGATTAAATATTACGTAGCTATCAAACAATGACTGCAGTTATTGCTCGTTATATAGGAACCATTGAAGTAAAAGTACACTGCAGTCATAAAGAAAATAAAGGAAAGTGAAATCTTGTAAAAATCTTCACACATTGCTGGTAAGCGAGGAAGCAATGAATTAAGAGGCATTATATCTAGGTTGGTTGTCTGTAGACTTTACTTTAATTTAAATCTTTTTCACATATACATTTGTAATTTGTTAATCTACAAACTTGTTCGAATTTGTTGTGCCGGGGCTTCGAAGGTTTGCTAGGGGAAGGAATACAATATGTCATTCATGTTCGTTTCGTTGTCTCCTCATTAGCAATTATTCTATTGTACCGAATTTTGAGTCGGGATGTTGTCCATTTGTATTGACGGTGTGGTACATTTTTTTCTATCCTACTTCAGAGAAGTTTCCAAGAACCCGAAGCCCATGTGTACGAGCAAGTGTTGAATGGTCCGTGGGAATTAAATAAGTACAACCTAATACTGACCACGGAAAAACTAGGACATGGTCAATTCGGCATGGTGAAGAAGGGATATGTGAAGAAGGATAGAGACAATAGGATCAATGTGGCTGTCAAATCATTGAAATGTAAGACAGTTGATTGGTTGTGATGATATTTTCAAATTTCAAATTGCGATTTAACACAACAATTGAAAACTATTATTTACCTCCTTTTTAGATGATTGCATACTTCTAAACAATAGTGATAACCTCTTTTTAAGATAATAGCGTATTTCTAAGCAAAAGTGTAACCCACTTTTTAGAAGATAGCATAGTTCTAAGCAATAGTGATATCCAACTATTTACGATAATCAACCTTTCTGTAAGCTGATTTTATTTTTCAAATTATTGTTATTAGTCCATCAACATACATTTTGTTTAATTAACATACTGGTATATGTTGGCTTTCTGAATAAAATCTTTTAAATAATGCATGATATTTTTCTTGGCTTTCAGCAACTGCTTCAGAGAAGGATAAGACCGATTTCATCAATGAACTAAACATATTAAAGAAGGTCGGCCACCACCCTAACGTTGTGTGTTTGGTTGGCGCTTGTCACATCCAAGGTAATTTACTGAAGTTACTATCACTATTTATCTTATTTACAAGAAAACTGTTAAATACATGTTCGATGGTCACGTGTGTTCATTCTATGGTTTGCAGATTTATTTATATGCAGCCTAATAATTCATATGCTGTACTAGAGATTTTAATCTTTGCAGGAACAATGTACGTTGCCATGGAATATGCAAAGAATGGGGATTTAAGAAGCTATCTTAGAAAAATCCGGAAGGGTAAATTTCATATATACGACAATACAAGTTCCATCACGCCCGTGCAAAATTCTGTCCTCCTCAAATTTGCATTGGACGTGGCATCAGGTCTTAACCACCTGGTAGAGAAACAGGTAAGTCGAAAGCATTCTAACGTAGTGAACATGTGCTTTTACACATATGTCAGATAATGTCTTATTGACTTATGGACCATAGCATTACACTGAAACCGCAATATCTTGTTTCTTGCAAACAATTGTACAAGTGGTCTATAAAATCTTAAACTTATTTTTTTTTTTTTTTTTTGAAACGCATCCCTAACCTTTCATATCCAGCTAAGTCAAGCCCGTGGCTATATCTCACCGTACGATATATATATATATGGCGGCTACGTATATGGCGAACGTCGCTATAGCGAACTATTATGTGACGTTATAACATATACTTCAAATAAACAGTCTGGAGAATCTCCTAGAAGAGATGAAAGTACTGAAGACTCGTTGATGAGAATTTTTCTTTTATAGGTGCTTATCATTTCGGCTAATATGAGAAAATAAAATAAATGAATGAATAAAATTGATAAATAATAGGAACTAAAAGGAAGTCAATGTAGAAAGCCAAAAAAACACAAAAACATTTACTGCATCATTACTCATTAATGGTACTGAGGGTTAAAAGAATGAAAATCGAAATCAAAAGAGATCATAAAAAAGCTACTAATTTACATGTTTTGGCTCCAACAGGTAATTTGTTTTATACTAGTATTTCATGTAAACCGTGCCATAATGAATTCCAACTAGAATGCTACAGCAAATGGCGTGGACTCAATTGAGTCAATCATCTTGCAACGAAAAAAAAAATCGCTAGTTAACTTTGTTATATCCTATCTAATCGCCATATTTCCTGTGTTCCCCTTTTAGATAATCCATCGCGACGTAGCAGCCAGAAATGTTCTCCTAGACGACAACCTCATCGCCAAGGTGGCAGACTTTGGCCTGTCTAAGCACGACGATACCTACATCAAAACATCAAATGTATGTTGTTGTTTATTATTTACTTCAGCTAGATTCATTTAATTTAGCATTGTGCGTCTGTTTCCTTTCGGCCATATGTAAATATTAAACGAAATATATTTAATGAAACTTCTGCAAAAGAACACCATAATTGTGGATCCTTTCGTTGTACACATGAAATTCATGCAGTTTAAAAGATCTTTTCTTCGATGTAACTTCAATCGTTATCTTGGAATCTTTGTGGATGTTTGTCATTGTTCAATGTACGTTTTCTCTACAGACAAGAGTACCAGTAAGATGGCTAGCGCCGGAATCTCTCTTCAATGCTACGTATACCACACAGAGTGACGTGTAAGTAACAATATGTATACCATTCAACAGTAATTAGCAATATTAAAAGCACTAACGTGAACCTCTTCCAACGAAATATAATTTTACCCACGTTACCTAAGAATCCATCACTACTTTTTTTTTGCACAAGCAGTAAATTTAATGCTTATTTAGAGCCATAAGGTTACAAATTAACATCAATAACCTTTCTTGTAAAAGGCGTTAAGCGCTGGACCATTAGTTTAAGCCAAATACCAATGAAGAAAGCTTTAAAATAATGAACTAACATCTGAATGCATTTTCAATCAAAAAAAAAAAATAACGTGTTTAAATTCCCTGAATAATTTACCACATCACTCAAATAATTTCACAATGGTTACGTCTATTGTTATCAGGTGGTCGTTCGGTATACTGCTGTGGGAGATATTTTCCCTGGGCGGTACCCCCTATCACGGTCTGGAGACACAGCAGATGTGTAACCTCCTCAAGCAGGGCTTCCGACTCCGGCGACCAAAGAAGTGCGAACCAGCCATGTGAGTTTTCGTTAACATATAAACTACCTTTACAACGTAGCAAGCGATAGAATAAATACAAAGTACTTCTTTTAGTGGTATACAGGAACACTTTGTAGTTAAACGAAACTTTACACCATGTGATTCACAAAACTTGCAAATTCCAAAATATCAAGTTTTTCGTTTTATAGTCTCCTCTTCTCCACGGTACCTTTACTTTTCCAGGACACTTCCAGCCTTCCGTGTCTCCTCGGTTCCTATCAATATATTTACTTTTCGACATTGTGTCCCATTTTATCCATATTTACTTACGCTCAGGTGTATATTTTCTATTATATTTTTACACCGTGAAACTTTGTCTTGATTGATGTAACTTGCTTACGTGTGATTCGTAACTTGTCATTATTACAGGTACGCAATGATGCTGCAGTGTTGGAATGAACGACCAATGAGCCGACCGCAATTTTCGGAGTTATGTTTGAGATTACAACGCATGGTGGAGGACAGTCAGGTGATTACTATATCTGTTAACGAGAATACACATAAGCGCGTTGTGATAAATTTACGGGGCCATGTTGTTGAATACACATAAATGCAGTGTGATAAATTACGGGGTCATGTTGTTGAATACACATAAATGCAGTGTGATAAATTACGAGGGCATGTTGTTCAACGTCTGATTGGCTTATGTGTCTTGAACCGAAACGTTTAAAATATTTTGAAAAAAAACCCCTAAATTCCTAAAAAGTTTCATTTTTTTTTGCATTTCTTGTTATTAAGGAGCATTTTTATCCCCAATAAATATGATAATATTATGATTCAGCATATTTATCATCATTCCTTGTTGATTTCTTATATTCATTGGATATTCAACAGACATACCATGCATTTGGTAATAGCTATTTATCTCTGTTGCAGATTTACATGAACTTGGATGTCAACGAAGGAAACCATTATGCTGAAATCGACAGTGTACGATAGCATTGCGATGCCAATCCACCTGTGTCTGTAAAGATTTTGTGATCTATAGTTCCGTGCTCCTACAAGGACGCCGTAACGTTTCTTTGCAAATATATTGTAATCTCATAATATGGTAAAAAAGACAGCGTACCATATGAAGACATGCATATGCTACTTCCAATTATGGAGCCCCAGTCTTTGCGCCTGTGCACGACTGTATACGTAGGTCACACTACACTTGTAGTTCCGATGAAGAACGTTTAGCTTTAAGCAAACGTATATACAATTAGAGGGCACACTTCACTTGCAGTTCAATGAAGGAGGCTCAGTATATCGGCATACGTACGCGTACGACTGATGGAAGATACACTTGTTCAAATTAAGGAGTGATGTCTTTGGTGTTTTTTTCGATTTGCAATTTTCGAGGCAATTCCAGTCGATGATGGAGTTGGGAGAGAACGAGTGTCTAGGCCTTAAATACTGTTTGTCTTTCAATATTTCAATAGGTCTTCACTTGTAACTTGTAGTTGTACAGAACAAGCATGTTAAAATCATAACAATCAATGAATGAATGAAGACATCTTCAAACTGTGTAATCGGATTTCGCTGATTAATCGACGTTCTGCCGGTAGACGATACTACCACAAGCTAACCAATTAACACAAATCGTCTTTATCATGAGTCAAGTTTACGGAATATCTTGATATTCGTGTTGTTTTCTGGATATATATATATATATATATGTATTCCCCGCACACTAATGGATTGGGCTGTTTGTCTTTCCACATTCTGTGTTTTCTCCACATACTTTGTTAACCTGGTGGGTATCTTGGACAAGGGAAATTTTCATTATTGCACTAGAATTTATATTGAAATTAGTTCATTATCAGAAAAAAAAAGATGTACATATATATTGTCTATTTTATAACCTGGTGTAATATTTTGTAAATGATCCACTTTATTTATTATGCATATTATTGCATATAAGGAGTAATTATATCAGTAGAGGTTTTAAATACATGTATTTAAAAGGATGCTAATTGCCCAATGTTTACGTTTCCAAAATAAAATTGTTTATTTATATATATATCGACATGATGTTGTTCTTTTTCACTTAAGTGTATATGAATATGAAGCAACAAAGAAAAACGCATTTAAGTCTTTTTTGCTACACTAACATTCTTAAAAATGAATACTATGAATGACGTTTTCTCAGTTTGAGATAGGAAATTACCTCGTATGAGAGGTAATGCTTTATTGTTTGTACAATTGAATCATATTAATAAAATACTTTAATTATAGTGCCGTAAGCTAGGACGGAAACAAGTTATTTTTTTATCACAGACAAAGTTCTACAAACACAGGTAATAATTGTAAAAATAAGTCCAACTTCAGTCTTTTTGACAGTTAAAAAAATTCAACCTAATTTTGGTTGATTTGTCTCAGAGCCTCAGCATCTTGTTCAGCCTTAAGACGTTCTTTAGCCTCATCAATTCTCTTCTTCTCCACCGATGTCTTCAACTGGGAAAGTTTCTCTGCAGCAGGAAAGAACTTGCGGACAAAGAAAATGTGGATCTGATGTGTCCAGAAGTTGAATTGTCGAGTAGCCTCATCAAGTTCTTCTTCATCATCTTCAGCATCCGTATCAGCCATACCAACTATGGTGAAAAGCATTTAAGGTTAACAAAACTATGCTGAAATACTATATGTAAATTTTGTTACCCTCCATTTTACACTTTTTCTACATTACGTGATATAAAAAAAATGACATGGCACAACAATACATCCATCTTAGATTACTAATTAACGAATATCAATAAAACCTGATAAAAGCATAAACATAAACTAAAAATGTTGTTTATGTACCTGTACAACACTGACAGTGTGAGGCAGGTATTTTCACATTGATTCACAAGCAGGGTTGAACATTTATTCAAACGAAAACATTTAAAATCGTGATAATTACTATTATTATGATTTTACGATTTCAAACTCTTGCAATTAATTTATCTGATGCATAAATTAGGTAACACATCTTTATGAATATATGTGATTTGTATGATATGATAGAATAATAATCTTATTGAACAGCTTCACATACACAAAGTGACCGTACAGCTGGAAACTCACCATGTTTGTAGTCCCCGTCATCATCACCCTCAGTCTGGCCCCCGAAGGTGTGACCGCCAATGGAGACCGAACTCTGCATGAGCATGTGACCATCAGCATCTGTAGCATTGGTGTGAGTGCTCACAAAGGAGGCACTTTTATGTTGCTCTGCCAGTGGCTGGATGTCTGGAAAGAATTGATTTCACAATGCAAGCTCATTTCATTACCATTAAATTATAAAAATAAATAAATTTAATAATTGTGCTAGTGGCTGGATAACCGGAAAGAATCAATTTCACAATGCAAGTTCATCTCATTACCATACATTTTTCCACTTTTTAAAATTTAGTAATGGTGCCAGTGGCTGAGTGGCTGAACAGAAATAATTTCTCCCTGTTCATTTTATAACAATCATTTGTTTATTTTTTTAATTTTTTTTTAAGAGTGCCAGTGGCTGGATGTCTGAACAGGTATAATTTAGCATGTTCATCTAATTTTATTAAATTTTTAAATTTTCTTTACGATTTTTTTTCCATACAAATAACCTCACAAAGTTTAACTAACATGAGAAGTGGTAGAATTGTTCGTGGATAAAAAATAAAAAATACAGAAGAACATAAATGAAATGGTGGAGTACCTTTCACAGACTCATGACGACTGACGGCAGTTGGGTGATCATTTTCTGATGCTCCTGTAGCCATGGATCCAGACTGAGAACAGAACAAAACAATAGACACAGTTATCACTAACACCAGACAGTTCATGATGGGGCCTGTGTGAAACAGATACCCTCTGTCAGACAATTTGAAATGTGTTGTTAAAAGACAAAACATATTTATCCAGTAGAAATTGAGTACGTTCAAGAACTCCCAAAGGTAGCAGTATACAGTAGCACACGGTGGCCTTGGGTGATATTTCTGTCAATAAATAGTCCTGTTATATGACATGTATTAATTTTTTTAAATAAACATCAGCACTGAAATTCGCATATATATGATAAAGTGGACTTTGTGGGCTTGGCTTGCCTTTGGTTTGAGAATACAGTTTTGGCTATTCACAAATCTGTGTCTACACAACAAAAACTAGCTTTTCATGTTGTCTATTTTGGTACTCAGCACATGAATAAATATTGTGAAAACATCCATTGAATGAAGCTAAACAAAAGTATCTCTCTTACCAAGTAGATGGTATTTAATGAAAGACAGGTTTAAAAAAAAAGACCCATATCATTGGGGTTAAAAATAATGTCTTTTTTTTGGCATCTAGTGAAAAACACTTCTTGAAAAAATGTCATTGCTGTAAAAAAACTGAATTTATAATGTAGTTTACAACTATATTTATATATAAGTATGTGTGTTGTGCAGGATGAATCCACTATCCATGTGTATCTCAGACATGCCCTTTATTTTTAGAGTCAGGTCATTTCTACTATACACTGCTACCAAATGGTAAATGTTTTCAATTGAAGAAAGATTCTTACACAAGAAAAATAATAATATGTGGACCCACACTTTACATAATTTATTTACCATTTGCAGTTAAGCAATAAGTACTCAGTTTATTTACATGATAATTGTACAACCACTGCTGACATTACGTGTAAAGCTCACCTCATGTTGTTTGGAGGTTATGTCACCTGTCTTGGTCGTACCATCGGCTGAGGAAACTGCCCTAACAGGAGAACTTGTCTCCGGAGAAACAGTCCCCTGGCGAGGAGACCCCTGGGCATTGGATTCGACAGCATCCATTCCAACCTGCACAAAAGAGGAAAGAAAAACATCAGCTAAACAATAATGGTTTTATAATTACTTGCTATGAAATTTATGATATGATTTCCAACTACATTAACAGACCTTTAAAATGTTCTTGACGATGTGGAAGATTTGTGTATGCACTGTTACAGCAAGATTTTTGTATGCACTGTTACAGCAAGATTTTTGTATGCACTGTTACAGCAAGATTTTTGTATGCACTGTTACATCAAGCTTTTTGTATGCACTGTTACAGCAAGATTTCTGTATGCACCGTTACAGCAAGATTTTTGTATGCACTATTACAGCAAAATTTTTGTATGCACTGTTACAGCAATATTTGTTTATGCACTGTTACAGCAAGATTTGAAAGGTTAAGGTCCCACTTTACATAACTACATATTCATCAATGCATTTAGTTTTGCTGTGTCATTTCATTTATTTTATTAACAAGAACTCAGTTATAATTCCAGTTTTTTCGAGAACCTAATACAGATATTCCAGTATGGACTATGAGGACCTCCTACTGAAAGGTGCTGATATTTAGGAGAAGATATTTGTTAACAATATTCATTGTCTGGAAAATAGAATACATAAAAGATAATTTCAGCAAATTTGATGCCCTTGTGATAGAGAGTTAGTTTGGACGTTTGACTTTTAGTGGTGTTTCCCGAATTTACAACAGACATATTTGTACGAGAAGCAAAACAATGAAATTTAGACCCGCAAAGACCCTCAGGGCTAATGAGATACCTGACTAGCCATCCGCGAAGGAGACACGGGCATGGAGAACATGCTCTGTTCCGGTGTGAGGACAGTACTGGGTCTTGGTGTTGTCGGGTCCTTCACAACAGACTCTGTCACAAATACTTCAGCCGAGCCTATCAGTGCCTCGAAAAACTCCAAAAATGTCATCTGCAAAGGAATATGTATGACTTACATAGTATTCACATGCTTCATGAAGTATTCTGTTTTAGCATTATATTTTTACCAAGTTCACTCTTAAACAAGAGGATGGATTGAACAGAGGGGAAAAAATGAATTTAACATTATACAGATGTATATATACTGTAAGAGTATTTATTTTAGTGCATTATTAAATATTAAAGATCAGCGCATGAATGAATTGGCCGGCTTACAATATATGAAATAGAAAATTATATACAAAACATGAATTAGCACAGTATCATAAATCACAATATTTACAGCGTGAAAAGTGCTAAAATTAGAATACCACTAAAATGTATGTGTTTACAGTATATATTTACAATTATTTATAATTTTACAGCTTACCTCCAACTCCAGATTACAACAGCCCTCCCCATCAGATACCCGAGGGTCGTCGGAGGAGAGGATGTCCAGCAGAGCTTTAGGAGTCAAATCATTGTTGATCAGCTTCAGATCCTGTGTACGAAAACAATACATTCCTAAATACAATTTAAAAGTTCCCGTTCCCGTCCTCAAAACCAACAACATATTCTATCATGTAAGGATTGAACATCATTTTCTTCAGTTTCATGCCGGTAGCAGGCTTCATGGAAAATGTATGTAACCGATTTGCATTCATACCAGCATGAACTTTGAAAAAAATGCCATTCAATAGCTCTATGAACGCAAATTTCCCTGGTAATGCTTATAGAGGAACTTTTAATGGAAAAACTAAATGTAAATGAAGAGTTGTGCAAATAAGAATATGTATAGCATAAAAACAAATAAATATGGAATAAGTGTTTAAATTGTGTTCTTAGATATAAAAATGAACACTCAGATGTTACCAACCTTCATCATGTACAAGAACTGTCTCATCTTCATTGAGCTATCCTTTGGTACCAACTACAAAGCAATAAAAACATCATCAAAAATGAGAAACATCTTTACAAATCATTTTTAGTACTATGATGCAAGGTATTGATTATTTTTGTTTTTGTTAAATTTGATCAGGGTCAAGTATATATAAAAGTATTAAAAGAACATTTTGTCAAAATGACATAATCTTACATTATGCAATAATTGTATATGTTATATTATTCTTGGCATAAGCCCCCTTCCCCCCAATCAACCCCCTCCCCAACCCAACTCTCCCTCTTGTCTCTCCTCCTCTCATATCTTTATATATGTCGCTCCTCTCAGCTCTTCCCCTCTTCTCTGTTTTCAGTAATAGTTGAAGATATTTTCTAATACCTAATTTAAAGTGGTGCACTGACAATTAAAGCATCCTGCATAACTGACCTATGGCACCCTCCTAGCACTTCAAAATGTGACATGAATCCTAAAACAATCTCCAATGATTCTGCCAAAAACAATATTTTGTTTTGATGAAATCCACAAATAAGAAGAATAATACCAGTATTTGACTGCTGACAAAGCGTCAAGTACTTACCTTCCTAGGGGAGCAAACAGCTTGGTAAACCTCGTACGACTGGTCAAGATGGACCAGGGCATTGACTGACCGACGACTCTCATGGTAAAAGTGTCCTAAAAGGGGGAATGATTCCAGTTTATTTTCACGATTATCTACATACCGTAAAATTTGTAACCAGTTCCAGGACACTCACTTTTATTTATTTAACTTTCATGATATACTGTTTTCCATGTGCATTAAAATGTCTTGTTTTTAGTATGAATTGTATAATTATTGTTTTGTGACAAGCTTTGTTAAAGCAAGACATGCAAATCTTGGCCTCGTTAGCCTAGTAATTAGATTCCAGTTAAACTGCTATCAACCAAGTGTTTCCTTTTTTTATCAAAAAAAATGTTCAAGTTAAAAACAAACAATTTCAATATCCTGTCATTTTCATCTAGGAGTGACGGTGCCGCAGTTGACTAACTAGGCTGTTCCATAGAGCTACTGAAAAAGTCTACTGCCATTTAATACAGCCTGAAAATCAGAATAAGAATAACAAATGATTATACCTTGGACATTGCATGCATTCCTAAGAATTTTGTCCTGGATCAGTTTGGACATACAAGATGCCAGTACAGGCTCAGTTCCCCTGCAAAGAAAAAAACAGTTTCAGAATTTTGCATGATTATTTTGTGGTTTTATTTCCATGATGTATGGGTAATGATGTATCACATTTAAACGTAACATTGGGAACAAACCCACCCCACCCTCTTAATTACATGCAAATCATGCTTTTAACAACAACATGAAAGGTTTTGTAAAAAATAACAAAACAAACATAATCAGTAAAATTGTATTTTGCTGTATTAACATGAGGGCTTAATTGGAGCATTTCTACTGGAAATGCATGCAACATGCATGCACCTGAAGACATCCGCGACACACATTTGTCCAATTTGTTTGTGTCCTTTTCCTATTTAGTTTCTCAATCATGCATGAAACAACTTGAACATATTTTACACAACTGCGACGAGTTTGACAAACATTTGGGTCATTTGTTTATTTTGTTATGTCCCATCCCCAATTTCAATACAAATGCTAGATTTTTGACCTCAGTATTATAGATAAAATTCAAAGTAAGACAGTATAAAAATATGTTGTAATTGAGACTAATATTTCTTTGATTTATTCAAAGTCTAAAAGTGTGTACTTAAAACATTTGACAAGTGCACACGCACACATAGTACATACATATTTTGAGTTAATTAATACTAGCTTAATCTACAAATAGCAGTGACGTGTTAAGTTTACTCACTCGTGTTCCTCGTGGTAGAGGTAGTAGGCTAAGATGATGAGACTGTTGACAAACTGTCGGATCAAGATTCTCTCGTACGGGTTGTGGATCTCATAGCTGGCCTTACTGTGACCTGAAAGTCCATTCACATTAGATTTAACTCATTCACCCCTAAAGACACATTTAAGCTCTTCTTATAATTCAAAGGTTGGAATAGTTCATTATTAAATTTCAGGGTGAATGAGTTACCTTTTCCCCGTTAACCCTTTCACCACTGTAGACCATAATGGACTCATCCAGATCAATGCATGGTAGAGTCTACTAAAGTTACATAGGGGTGAAAGGATTAATAGCATTATATTTTTACGGTAACATGTCAAATGTGTTTGATATTTACAGACATAGATCAAGGATTTGTTATACAGAACACCAACTAAGCTGAAAGGTTTTGTCTTGCAACCCAAATAAAAAGGTACAAAAGTTTCTGTGGTCATCCTGAGTTCATTGAGATATTTTGGGGGTTGGAAATGGAATCTGCATCAAGATACCTCAGACCCTTTTAACTCCAAAGTGGTCTTTCAATGCAGGTGTTTCTTAACACTGGTTAAAATCACAATGAAATCACTACAATGGAAAACATTTAAATTGGTCTCTTAATTAACACAGGTGGTCTCCAAATGAAGGTGATTTTATATAATAAGCAGAGCAGATTTGATTGCAGCAAGGTTTTTCTTATAAACCCCTCTATAAAACTTAAAATTTGATGCAACAATTACCGAATGTCAATCATACAGGGTGATTCTAAGATGACTCAGGCAAACCGTTGCCCGAGGGGAGGTAACTGCTGTTAAATTCATTACGACACTTAATTACCAAGCATTCTGTCCATATCCATGAGGGTGAGCTGGCCATCGTGGAGCTTACAGTCCTTCATGAACCGCCAGAACTGCATCTTGTTCATCACGAATGTGTTGTCTGTACTCTCCTCGTAACCAAGACAACTGTAGAAGTTGTAGATCTTCCTCAGAACACTGATGTTACGCATAACAACGCACAAGGCCTGTGAATAAAATGGATTTCTGAATCACCTCTGTATTTGTTTATTAAACTCCTATTGTCATTATGCAAAAGAACATGAACTATTCGACGAAGTCATGAAAAAAGTTAATGGCTAATTATGAAGATATTATTGTATGCATAAAAATGTATAATCTCATAATGATTATTGCATGACATAACGTGTTTATATTCTGGCAACTAATGCCTCTTCAAAACAAGGCAACTTAACAACGAACAGGAAAAATAACACCTAAACCCATTTAGGTATTTAACAGTGATCTCAACAGAGGCTTTTGAAGAGATGTAGGAGGTCACAGTGGTCTTATCTTATTGTAGCACCATACTAAATCAAATCAAAGCAGCATGATTTTGAATTTTGCTTTACATATCTGTGTTAACTGGATCCTGCAGGGCCCGTTATCATGAAACCGTTCTCATGCTCAAGCATGGATTCTGTGCTCAAGCCAGCTTTCTTGTAACCCATCTAAATCATGTCAACCATCAAAGAGTCAAATTTAAATATCGAAAACAGTATTCGGATTCAAGTTTCTTCAATTTTTGTCCAAAACTTTAACAAAATATGATTTTTTAAATAATTTATAATTTACAGGAAATTTGACTTGAGCACAAAATCCAAGCTTGAGCATGAGAACGGTTTCATGAATACGGGCCCTTGTCTCCTGGGGGAGAGACCATGTTAAACAGTTACAATTGATCATAAATACTGTTTATCACATAATGTACTGTTTTATCCAATGAATCAGCCCTGTGATTGGTTGTAAGTTTCAATAGTGACGTCACTCGATCCTAGGACAAGTACATCACGTTGAAGACTTACTCATTGGTGGCAAAATGGAGGCTTTTTACATTTCAAGGTTACATGAAAATTGTTGTTTTAAAAATAAATGCCACAAATCCTGATTATGTGATAAAAATGATCTAACATGAGTTTCCGTTTCACCAGATTTATGAAACAAGTCTAAAAAAAAATCAATTTATTGAGCCTCTGTCAATTTGTGACGAGTTTCATCAGAGGTAAACACTGAATTGAAAAATTCTTAGACTCGTTTCATAAATCTCATATGAAATAGAAACTCATGTAAGATCCTATATTTATCAAATGGATGGCATTTACTGCAGAACATGTATCTTTATAACACTTTTAAGTGACATTAAAAAATGATCTGTGCTACCTCAAGGAGGCAAACACACAAGCATATGCCGCCTCTAGCACACATACACGCAAACATAACCCACATGGAGACATGTCATTAAATGATCTCAGCTGTTAATCAATAGGAAGTTAAACAAAATGAAAACCAACCAAAGTATGTTTGCTTACCTGTCGAGCCTCTTCCTCCCTATCATACTCTGTAAACTCGTTAAGGAGGTGCTCGATGTCCAATTGGAAGCTAGGACTAATGGTGTTCCTGCTCTCATTACTGTGGACCGACAGGTTATCTGTGGATAGAAAAAATTTACATTCAGTTTTTATTGTGGGCTTAAGAATTAGGAAATAAGAATTGGGAAAAGTGAAATAATTATGTGCATCCAAAATGTAAATTTTACTCCTATTAAAAGATTAATATTTGTCTAAATCCGATTTAAAAGACTATACAAGTAGTTTGTTTACCAAAGCTGATTTACATTTAAAAATTATATGCATCATAAGATTTTTTTTTTTTTTTTTTGAACTTTTTGACAAAACTGGAGGAAAAACACTATTTCCTATAATGGGAATGGAATACAATTTCTGCCCTAATATTGACCCCAAAAAATGCAATTCAAAATCATATATTGACTAAGTTTAATACCATATCTAAGTACTTGCATGGTTGATGGACTATTGGATATTGTTCTTCATATAAAATTGTTACATTTGACTATTTTGGGGGGTCTCACACATGAACCCTTGACCTTTCCACTCACCCCCAGGCAGCGGTGTGCGGGTCCTGATCTGTGTAATGTCGGGAGTGGTGGCGCCGTCCATAGTAAAGTCGGGGTACTCCACTATATGGTCCCTCTCGAACATCCCTTCATAGATTCTTCCATTCTTGAATGTGAACTTCCCCTGTACAGTAAGAATAATGCAGAAGATTTAAAAAAAATCATCTGTTTAAAATTCTTTTTCAGGGAGTTGTTAATGTACTATAATGTATTACAGTATATAAAAATTTGTGTTAAACGTTATCTTTGAGATGTTTTTGTTTAACGTAAATCTTTTTTTTTAGATGTTTTTGTTTAGAATAAAATTAAAAAAAGTTGAACAATAATGATCAAAATCAATCCTTTGGAAAAAAACCCAGAAAAGTTTAGGGTCCTCATACTTTTACTTTCTTCCAGAAATAAGTTTGTGTCTGTTGGGAGGGGGAGGACACTTTTTTTGGTACCTCAACAACCCCCCAATCTATTTTATTACTTTCGACTTAATACTTCAGCAATGTTTTGACCCCATCACCCATGTAACATCTACTCTTAGCTCTTCTCTACCACCCCTAGCCCAACATATATATATTAAATTCTACGTTAAACCTTAATATTAGTATAAGCTCTTAGATTAAACCTTAATATTAGTATAAGCTCTTAGATTAAACCTTAATATTAGTATAAGCTCTTAGATTAAACCTTAATATTAGTATAAGCTCTTAGATTAAACCTTAATATTAGTATAAGCTCTTAGATTAAACCTTAATATTAGTATAAGCTCTTAGATTAAACCTTAATATTAGTATAAGCTCTTAGATTAAACCTTAATATTAGTATAAGCTCTTAGATTAAACCTTAATATTAGTATAAGCTCTTAGATTAAACCTTAATATTAGTATAAGCTCTTAGATTAAACCTTAATATTAGTATAAGCTCTTAGATTAAACCTTAATATTAGTATAAGCTCTTAGATTAAACCTTAATATTAGTATAAGCTCTTAGATTACATAATTACTTTGAATGCCTCTATATCATGAGGTTATGTTTGAAATGTTGCTCGACAGACCCATAATTGATAGTACGTCAATGTTTTTTCTTATTGAAACCATTTATGATCAATTTTGATATAAAATTAAATGAAATTGTTGACGCAAGAAAAAAATATATATACATGTATTTTATATCTTTCTCATAAGTATGATGTTTCTATTTTTTCAATTACAGTTGATTTCAATTTTTTAATTTAGGTAATTTCTATCACATACCTTTCCATGCAAAATTAAATGAAATTGTTGATGCAAGAAAAATATATATACATGTATTTAATATCTTTCTCATAAGTATGATGTTTCTATTTTTTCAATTTCAATTTTTAATTTAGGTAATTTCTATCACATACCTTTCCATGCTTCATGTTGTTTTTCCAACCTCCCTCGTACTTGGCACCGTTGGCGTACAGGAACGTGCCGAAGCCGTGTCTGAGGCCATTAACAAACTCGCCGTCATACATGTTCCTGAGGGGGTACTGTGACCCTGTCTTACGACGCAGTAACCAGTTATGCTGACCCATACCATGCTATACAAATAAAACAGAGTTCACTTTATATTCACTCATTAATAATCATTATTGATTTAGAGGCAAAAGAGTTCTGACTGGTAGTGAAAACATTAATATGTAACTGATAAGAATGTGATGAAATTTCTTCACATCTTTTCAATTCATCTTGTATACCTGCCTTGAATGGTTGCCTTTTAGACAAATGTCTCTGATTGTATTTTTTTATGCTGATTTAGGCATAATCAGTATTTTGCAGGTTTTAAAGATCTTGTGAAACCACAAAGAATACCATAATCCTGTCACAATTTCAACATTTGTGCCAGATAATATAAATTGGCAATATTAGCATTTCTCTTTGATATCAATATATTATTGAAAACTTCAATAACTTAAATAGTGAGTATATAGAAATTTTAATGGCAGACTGTTTCTGTATGTGTGCTGAGTGAGTAATTTTAAATGTGAAAATTAGATTTATAAAAGTTAAAACAGACAACGATTTGAAAACGAACCTGAATGCCATTTTCCCAGTTGCCATTGTAGATCTGGTTTTTGTCAAGCCACTTCATCGTTCCCTCACCGTGCCGGACGTTGTTGAACCACATGCCCTGGTAGACATTGCCAGAGGGATACTGACGAGTGCCCCAACCATGCTTGACATTGTTCACCCAATCTCCATCATAGAACGACTTTCCCTCACTATCGTATTCCATCTTTCCCTGTAAATTAAATCCATTACAAAAAATGAAACAAAAATTATATATCCTTGTTAAACCTGCCCTTCTAATGAAAATGCTTTGAGAAAATGAGATCTCTACTTTTGAAATATAACTACAGATTTATATATGTGTGTATTTTACTATTCAGTGTTTTCACTAAGTACAGAAATAGGAGGTTGTTCACAAGCTATAAATTTGACCTACCAGGTATATGTTTCTGAAAAAAAACCTGGTTCAAAGTTGATGAATAGCAGGCTATACTTTTGCCAGCAACTGGCTTTTAATGAGAACACTGCTATTGAAAATATACTATATTAGTTGACACTGACCTTTCCGTTCCTTTTACCTTCACACCATTCCCCGGAGTAGGACACCTTGTTTCCCTTGTAGTGGAATGCTCCATCACCATGGCGCTTCCCATTCACCACATCACCCTCGTAAGTACTGCAACACAAAAATAAGCCTCAGTCTCTTTTCCACAAGTTCTTAACTTAATAAAGCCTGTCTCACAGATAAGTTTAATCATTAAATTCAAATCTTTAACAGAATTCATTTATCATTAACGACATTCAAAATATTTTCAAAATTACATTCCCCCCCCCCCCGCCCTCTGCTCAACCCTAATCTCAACCCCAATACAAGGTTATATACCTACAAAAAGAATCTGTTTAAAATATGTCTACCATATTGATTACTTTTCTGAATTGAATGGAAATTACCTTGTACCTGTAATTTCATTCAAAGATTTGTTCAATAACATTTTGTAACCAAGAGCAAAATTTACATTGCTAAATAATACTTTATCACAAAATAAAATTGTTTCTGTTTTGTTCCTTTAGCACATTCATGAGATTAAAAAATGATAAAGAAAAACTTTCAATGGTCAAAGTTCTAACTCTCTATCAGAGTTTTACAGAAGCCGATGATTTGTGGGGTTCTATGTAATATTGGGGGAAAATCTCATTAAAAGATAATGTGCATTACACAATACCAATTTTGTATTAAGCACAGAAGTTCCGGATTAACCTCTTACCTTCCGTCTGGCCACCTGTAACTTCCTTTGCCCGTGACCTTGTTCTGGTAAAACTCACCCTACATTGCAAAAGAAATTGCTTATAAGTATGTAATAATTCTGCAACTTTTCATTTAACTGTTTATCTGGCTTATTAGATAAAAAAACCCACATTGTTTCTGCACACTTTTGGTTCTGATAAACATAATGTAATGCATTTTTTTTAAATTTTCTGTGTGCGAAAAAAAAAGATAATTGTATTATCAAGCTCTTATTTTGCAGGATATAAAACATGATTTTAAAAATTATGAAGTATATATTCCTTCGATTTGATATGAGGTTGGTTTAAATATGAAATTTATAACAAATTTTTGAGCATTACCGTATACGGTTTATGTTTTATTGCTTCTAACCAAAGCTCAAAGTATTGATATGTATACTATTTAGTTGATAAGTTTATGAAATTATGATATATATATATCGAAACAATTGAGAAATGTTTGACAATCATAGGACAAGGATACATTACCTCGTAAGTAACTCCATCAGACCAAGTGTAGCATCCCTTCCCATGCATATGGCCTTCCATGAACATCCCCTGAAGTCACACATTTTACATTGACGTTATATTCAAATAAAATTGCACTCTCAATATCAAAAGGTTACACTCACTTTCGCTCTCTGCAACTCTGGAGTATGTCATAGCAAAATTTAAGGCACAAAGATAGCTCTTTGATTGGTCTCGGGTAAAAAAAATCCTGACCAAATACTAGCTAGGCTGATACCTGTTATTTGAAGATTATCAACTTTTCTGTTACTTGACCGCTAGATTGTTTTGATGGACATCAAAGGATTGAACTAGTCTCTTTGTCTCATCTACAAGGGGGCGCACACTGAGCCTTCAGAGAGTGTAACTGAGGGTAACTCATGGAGTATTGAGGACGATAACATTGATGTCCTAGCTGGTTGTCTTGGGTCGTAAGGGGATTTAGTAGGAATCAAATGCAGTGAATTATTGTAATGATACATTTTGGCATTCTTGCCAATCTTTTGAAATGTCCATTTGGGAGATTCTTCAAGCTCAAAAAACATTAATAAAATGTGTGTATAGATACACAATAACCATTTAACCCTTTCACCCCTATTCAACTTAAGTAGACTCTACCATGCATTGATTTGGATGAGTCAATTATGGTCTACAGTGGTGAAAGGGTTAAAATGCCATATTTTGAGTTGTTCTTTCAGATAAAATCGGGAGTCTCCCTCCTTATATTAATAGGAAGAGTTGGCAAGTAATTGTTTTGGTTGTCAGAGTAAAACTTTGACGATATTACCTAACATTAATGATTTTAATGATCTATTAATTATAAATTATGGATATAAGTTATAATTAAGTTAAATTCATGTACAGATTTCTTGAATTTATCTTAAAAACAAGATTTTAGATTAAAACGAAATCTGAAACTAGAGTACATCATCATAAAGGTGATATTGATCTCAAATACTTTACCTTGTATAGGTGTCCACCGGTGAAATGAGCAACACTCTCGCCCTCGTACAACCCGCGCAGCTTCTCACCCTCAAAGCTGTAATTATGACAGTGTTTTTCATGACAGCAGTAATAACAAACATCATAAAACATCAGAAATCTTTAAGTCACATGCCAACTAATATATAGTTACATTCACTGAAATGATTCGAATTGCCATTAAACTAAAAGAAAATGTCAAATTATTGATAGGAAATGTATACAAAAGCCCGAATTCAACAATTGGTAACTTCTAGTCTCAAAAATGTTATCAGGAGTGCATCAGAAAGTGCAAGCCATATCCTGATTATTGGGGATTTTAACTTTAGGAAAATTAACTGGGAAACTGAATCAACCACGGACCCCATAGGCTCTCAATCAAATCAATTCCTGGAAATAATTATGGACCACTTTTTGTGTCAACATGTTCGGGAGGATACAAGACACAGAGAAGGGCGATTGCTCCGTCAATACTGGTAATAACAAATGAGGAAGGTATGATGCATGATTTAAGAACTGGAAATTGGAACACCATTGGAAAAAATGATCACTCCGCCATCAAATTCAATCTCCTATTTTACTCCCAGGACACATCAAAAACCTGAAAATACAATTATTACAGAGAAAATTTTGACCAAATGAGTGTGGAATTATCGTCTATTGATTGGGGAAACATCCTCAAGGACCTGGGAACTCGAGAAGCATGGGGTTTGTTTTGTCGACAAGTTAATAAATAGTATCGAGAGAAATGTACCTGTGGCAACAAATTCTAAAACCCGGGCACACAAACCTTCGATGAACAAACCAGGTTTAGATAAGTTAAAACACAAAAGGAAAATGTGGCAACAATACTTGAGAAATAAAACTCCTGAAAATTACGAACACTACAGGTTAGCAAGAAATAGAGCAACAATAGCAAAAAGGAAAGGAGTTGGGAAACGGATTTCGGCAACTTGGGAGTAGATCAATGTGCGAAGCAAAAATACTAAACTCCTTCTTACAGGAAACAACATAATTAGCAATACACAGTTTGGATTCATAAAAGGAAAATCTACCGCCCTTCAACTACTAGAAGTTCTGGATGACATCACAGAATTATTAGACAAAGGAAATGCCATTGATGTCATTTATTTGGATTTCCAAAAGGCATTCGACAGTGTGCCTCATACCAGACTTCTAAAAAAGGTGAAAAGCATTGGTATCGGAGGATATCTACTTGAGTGGATATGTTCATTTTTTACAGATAGAAAACGAAAGAGTATACTCCTAAACGGTTCAGCCTCAAACTGGGTCAAGGTCAAAAGTGGTGACCTTCAGGGAAGTGTCCTCAATCCGGTTTTGTTTTTAATATACATAAATGACCTAACGAATAGTATCGACAACTATAAAACTGTTTGCGGATGAAAGCAAAATCAAGGAGGTCCAGAAGCTTATAGCTTGATACAGACCGGTGAACTGATATAACTGATATAATATCCCGCACTACCTTTGAACATTAGATGAGTTTTCATTTAATGATAGTTCAGGATTTTATTTTGACAAAATATATATAATGGGAATCAGAAAGGGCCAATGGGAGATAAAGCTATTGAAATAATGAAATCCTATATAACAGTTAAATCATGATCTCATCAATATAACTAACTTGGAAAACGATTGTGTGTAAAAAACAGTTTCATAAATATTGGCCAGCAGTATTTTGAACCAAATTATATGTAAAAACAGAAAAGGGGCATAAATCAAATGGAAGTAATAATTATTTTAATATAAATTACAAGCAAATAGGGTGAGTAGTGTGACAGAGTTTAATTCAATTGTACTCGTATATGATAACAGAACTTGTCTTCTGACTTTGCACTAGGGAGGTTCCCTTTTGATCAGTGACAGAGTGCCTGACTAGGAAGGCTGCCATGGGGATGTGGGTTCCTGGCTGTACCTGGTGGAAACACACTACTCTCTTTCCTGTTACAGTGATATAGAAAATGGTAGGTATGAACTCCAGAAAAAGATAAATAATATAACTTAATTCAGTTTGATCATAGTTGTCGCGATAGGATATGTTAACCCCAGTTACCTCTCTATGATTAGTTCCGTCAAAGTTGGTTCGTCGTATTCGGGTTCGGGAGACGGCTCTTTACGAGGCGATTCCTGGACATTATCCTCGGTTGGAGTCGATTCAGTCCCACCAATAATGGATCCATCTTTCTTTTCATCGTCGATTATCGACCCTTCGCTCTTTTTAGCACTTCTTTTCTCCCCATCTTTCCCCTTTTTCCCTTTCGCTTCTTTAGTTGCCATGCTGCGACGGAAGCTCGATGTAAACAGAAACAGGTCCGCGGTAAAGAAAACCAAGTCAACAGATGAAACATAAATTGCTGTGGTATTTTTATTACAATGTACCACCCTACGCTTTTTAATGAACAATAATAAAGAAAAATACTTAAATCAATTATGATGTGAATAATAATTTATCTTATGTCATGTTGAAAATATTAATGTTCCGCACTTGATAAAGCTCCCAACATGGCGGAAATTTCGTCTGCTGTCGACGCCCTCTGTAATTTTTTAAGCCTTACGTGTGTTGTAACATGTCTCATGTTAAAACTACCTCAGATGTTAGCAATCTTAAAATCAAAGAGCACGCAAAGTCTTAGTTTGGTGAGCGTTCTTGTGGAAGAATGTGCGTAAGTAGCACCAGAAAATACACAATGGAGTCCAATATTGATCACATGACACGTGTTCATCAACACGCTACTTTCACTTTCATTGTTGACACGAAGGATCTAAACTTCGAGTTTTCTTATAATGATGGTATTAACATACATGTGGAGCTTAAATTAATAGTCATTCACGTTGTCATCTTATGGTTTTTAAGTTGTTATTTACTAAATTTAGATTTATAACCAGTAACCGGCATGCTTTTTCACTTCATTGTCATTATATAATTGTATTTTGGGGTCCAAGGTTTGATTCCCAGTCTGGCCCAATTGCATTTTCCATCATCTGTTACAGTTACTTCTGTGACCAACACTGGTTTTAGATGTGTGTTTATGCATTGGTAAGGGGAATACCAAAATCTTGGTTGTAATTATATTGTGTCAGATTTTAATTGTACATTTAACATGTAGGATTACGATAGCCTAATAGCTTCACGCTAGAGAGAATTTCCCTTCAGTGTGAAGGGTAGAGGGGCAGACTTGGAAGCTGGGGGTCGCAGGTTCGATCCCTGATGGAAGCACACTTCTATGATTTTGCCTGTTACAGATGGGTATAAGGGTTATCACACTTAAAAGGGGGAAGTAAGACTTGCATGATTTTAATTGTAGATAGGATTATGGTAACCTTCACTTCAACTTCAACAGGATACTCTAAAACGTTCAATATACTGAACACTATTTAGAGGCATCAGAGAGATCGGTTTAAAACAAGTATTTTTATTTTATATTTTTTAGAACTATATGATAAAAACAACATGTACGCTTAGAATTTGTGAGAGAGGAGATTTGCCTTCTAGCTTCATGCTAGAGGGAATTTTCATTTAGCTTGATCTGTAGAGTGGCGGACTCGGAAACTGGGTATCACTGGTTCCATCCCTAGTGGAAGCACACTGGTCTCTGGTGAGCAGGTAGCTCACTAGCTTAATTGTAAGTTGTATGTATTAATACTTGAGGAGATCATAATTTGTTGGAAAGTAATGCATGTAAGCAGCATGGTTTATTGTTCTATTACATTGATTGATCGGCTATTTTATTAGCATCGGGTGATCAGTTTCTGAGGCTATTTTATTAGCATCGGGTGATCAGTTTCTGAGGCTATTTTATTAGCATCAGGTGTTCAGTTTCTGAGGCTATTTTATTAGCATCGGGTGTTCAGTTTCTGAGCCTTTAATTAAGATAAAATTGCAAACGTACCTATATACAAATCTGAGCAAAATAAACAGTTATGTGCTTCATGTTTTATTTCATCAATGGTTTTTTTATCTTTAATTTTTTCCTTGGCAGTCTTCATTCAATGTAACACCATTTTGTGCCTATAGTTTCTGTGCCCATCTACATATATTTACAGTACACATTGTATGAACGGTTATACTGCTACAGTAAAAAAAAAAATGGAAATATATTAAATTAGTCAAAAATAAGTATGTTGTTTTGTATGGATCTGCTACATTTTTTAACAACAAAATGTTTGCTGAGGATATACTTTCATTTACTGATAATGAAGATGGAAATTCACCGCAAATAGTACATATAAGGACACCATACTCTTTTTGAAGATACCTGTAGAATAACCAGACAAACCAGACCACATGACAGTTTTGTTAAACAGATGAGGATGAGTTGTGGCATATATAAATTATATCTTAAAAGTACATGTACACTATTGTGGATGGTTTTTGTTGTATTCTTGGCTAGTAAAAATATAATAGCAAAACACACTTTTCTACACATATTTACATGCTTTTGCCTCATTTTTCAACGTCTTTGGAGACATAAACCAAATGTTTACTTTCGCTTCCCAAAACAACAAAGATATTAACAAACTTGCAGTATGCACACTGCCGTAGCAATGTGCATAGGTAAGGAAATGGGTACAGCACAGAAACGGGAACAGCACAGAAACAGGTATAGCACAAAAATAGGTATAGCACAGAAATAGGTATAGCAAAGAAACAGGTATAGCACAGAAATAGATATAGCACAGAAACAGGTACAGACCAGAAACAGGTACAGCACAGAAACGGGTACAGCACAGAAACAGGTACAGACAAGAAACAGGTACAGCACAGAAATGGGTATAGCACAGAAATAGATATAGCACAGAAACAGGTAACACAGAAACAGGTAACACAGAAACGGGTACAGCACAGAAACAGGAATAGCAAAGAAACTGGTACAGCACTGAAACGAGTACAGCACAAATACTGGTACAGCACAGAAACAGGTATAGCACAGAAATAGGTACACACCAGAAACGGGTACAGCTCAGAAACAGGTAAAGCAAAGAAACTGGTACAGCAGAGAAACGGGTACAGCAGAGAAATGGGTATAGCACAGAAACGGGTACAGCACAGAAACAGGTAAAGCACAGAAAAAGGTATAGCACAGAAACAGGTACAGACCGGAAACAGGTACAGCACAGAAACGGGTACAGCACAGAAACAGGTGAAACAGGTAACACAGAAATAGGTACAGCACAGAAACAGGTATAGCAAAGAAACTGGTACAGCACGGAAACGAGTACAGCACAGAAACGGGTATAGCACTAAAACGGGTATAGCACAGAAACGGGTACAGCACAGAAACAGGTATAGAAGAGAAACGGGTATAGCACAGAAACGGGTACAGCACAGAAACTGGTACAGGCAGAAACGGGTACAGCACAGAAACGGGTAAAGCACAGAAACGTGTATAGCACTGAAACGGGTAAAGCACAGAAATGGGTACAGCACAGAAACAGGTACAGCACAGAAACAGGTATAGCACAGAAACTGGTACAGCACAGAAACAGGTAAAGCACAGAAACTGGTACAGCACAGAAACAGGTACAGCACAGAAACAGGTACAGCACAGAAACGGGTATAGCACAGAAACGGGTACAGCACCGAAATGGGTATAGCACAGAAACGGGTAAAGCACAGAAACAGGTAAAGCACAGAAATAGGTACAGCACAGAAACGAGTACAGCACAGAATCTGGTACAGCACAGAAACGGGTAAAACACAGAAACAGGTACATCACAGAAACGAGTACAGCACAGAAACTGGTACAGCACAGAAACGAGTACAGCACAGAAACAGGTATAGCACTAAAACGGGTAAAGCACTAAAACGGGTAAAGCACTAAAACGGGTAAAGCACAGAAACAGGAACAGCACAGAAATGAGTACAACACAGAAACTGGTACAGCACAGAAACGGGTAAAGCACAGAAATGGGTACAGCACAGAAACAGGTACAGCACAGAAACAGGTATAGCACAGAAACGGGTACAGCACAGAAACGGGTATAGCACAGAAACGGGTACAGCACAGAAACAGGTATAGCACAGAAACATGTACAGCACAGAAATGGGTATAGCACAGAAACGGGTACAGCACAGAAACAGGTATAGCACAGAAACAGGTACAGCACAGAAACAGGTACAGCACAATATTAAGTCCTCCAAATATACACTTTTACAACAATATTTATAACTTGCATTGACCCAAAATGAAAGATGATCATAACACGTTATATGTCTTTAGTAAAACGGTTCAAGAAATTTCATGAAAACCCATCTTCAAAAAGTGCTTTATATGTATATGTATCTATACCTCTTTTATATTTTTCAGATATTCTGTGATCCTCTCCTACAATTTTACCAAAGGCTACCCACTGCCAACATATTTTGAGTATACCTTCCTGGTATTTCAAGGTACATGTACACATTAAATATTTCTGCTTGATTCATAATTACATTTATTGCTCACTAATTGTATGCCCAAATATATATATAATTCAACTTAATGCAAAAAACTAACTAACTCTTTGTCCCTGGTCCGGTGTCTTTCTGTGAAACAGACAGCCTGTCTGTAAACATATTTTTAAAGCTGCATCTCAGAATTTAGGGACGGGTTTATAATGTTACTTGGTATGCACAATTCGCTGGTCCATATATATGTATGTAGATACATGTTAATGCCCTCAGAGATCATGCTGATCCTTTTGTACATGTGCTTTTTCAAGAGAAGAATTAAGTAAAGAAGCTATGTACCTTTAAACAAGCCATGCTTTTTCAGTGGTGAGCACCAGGATCCTTATGTAATCTCATATTCTGTAAAAAGCAAATGTTTCAATATTTTATAGCATTTTATCGCAGTGCTTAGATAATCATTATATATTGTTTACTGATAAACTGATACATTTTAGCATGCAACATATATTTGTGAAAACATACATATACATGCATATAAACATAATTCTTATTTTGATAATTTTCGTATGTGTTAATACAATGTATTTATATTAATATGTGTTCTATAGATAAGTATGGTATTAGCAATCAATACCAAACATTTGTCACAATATATTAATGAAGTCTTTGTAACTTTGTTCTATTTTGTTGTTTTCTATTTAATGAGTTTCTTATCAGAATTTATCATTTTAGAGGATTGTATAGTATTAAAATTCAATATCATCAAAAAAAAATGTGTTTTTCAGATTTGATTCTGATCAGCCTGATGCTCCATTACAACCGGAAGTTGAGCATCCAAACACTGTTCTACTTCATCATGTATCCTTACCTTAATCAGGGGTTTCATTGGAATTTATGATAGCAGGTTGTTATTTCTGTTAGCTGTATCAACCAAATTTTTCACGAAGTGTTGTATATTTCCTCCTGTTGTTTTAAAACTATTAATTTACATGAACAAATTCCTTCCATTTCTTATTATATTGCTACAGGAATAAAACGAATTAAAACCTAACAAAGAAAACGAAGAGGATGCCATTTTTCTAGGCAAAACAATTATGACTGTCTTCATATTCTTTCTCCTCCTCCTCAAAATGAGATGCTCTTGTCAAGACTTTCCTTTTTAACATCAGTTTATATTAGTAGTGCTTATTTAACTTTCTCTTTAGTCGCAATCGGTATAAACATCTGAAATAAGTATTATTATCTGTGACCTCATTTATCGGTCTGGGTTTCCATATTCTCTGATGATGTTCTAATTATGGACCTTGACAAAAACAGATATTTTGTGTTCTTTCTATGTCTTGTCAATGGAGTTCTTCCAGAGTTGATATTAAATACAGCCATGGTAAGTTCCAATTCAGTGAAGTTTTTTATTTTCTTTTTCATGAAAATTTGTGTGCTTTCTTGAGTTACAATATTGTAGCAGGTAGAAGTTTTCCTTACAGTTAGTTGATCATGATGAAATTTCCCCATTAACATTATAGGGTCTAATATTTGCTTTATAGATATTTGGAAATACCAATTGAGTTGGTACCAATGAACTCTCAGTGTAACAGATTTCGCCATATCGCAATTGTTTGAGACTACATTTATGTAAAACCATCCTCGCCACTCCAGGAGTTACGCTCACTTTCGCTCTCTGCATCCCTGGAATATGTCATAGCAAAATTGAAGACACGTGGCTAACTAGTTGATTGGTCTCGGGTAAAAAAGACCTGACCAATCGCCAGGCTGATACATGTCCATTGAAGAATACAGAGAAGCAATACCCGACTTCAATGCCAGCCCAATTTACTGTTACGCGACCGCGAGATTCTTTTGATGTACATTACATCAAAGTATCAAACTAGTCTTCTCATCTCATCCACAAGGTGGTGCACACTGAGTCTTTGCTTTTGCTATGACAAGGGCGCAGAGAGCGTTAGCGAGCTTTACCCCTGGAGTATCGAGGATGATGTAATACCAAGTCAACTAAAAGGTCATGTCAATGTCATGTTGATACTGGACATTACATAATGTTACATGTGTACAAGACATGGACATCATATGAAGAGAAAAATAAAAACAAGTATAGGTACAATGTACATGTACATCTGTAATTCTATTACCTGTAGCTCTAATCAGTACCATACTGAAATTTCCTACTTTTATAAAATAAAATTCAAATAGGGTCAAATGAAAAATAAATTCTATTTCAGCTAACCCTACTTCCTTAGATTATTGTGCCTACCCTATAATTCTTATTGGCATTTAGTGTTATGCACTGTTGAAGTCAGAACTCCTGCTCTATATGAGCATAGAAAAACTATTTTCTAAAATAAAAATAAAATTGCCTACCTACCTACCCTATTTTTTCTGAGGATGATAGCTGAAACACAAGTTTTTTTTTTGGCCTAGAGAGAAAAAAATGTATCGGAATATATAAAATCTTTAATGTATCATTATTGGAGGAATGTGATGCTAACTTTAGGTACATGTATAACTCATGTTTGTTTCAGAGAGGGGTAACAGGTCTGACAATGTTCAGTAAGGGAACACAGATTAATACACTGTATCAGAGGAAGGAGCCTGGCCAGATCAGTCAAACCAGCTGGACTATTGCTGCCTATGGAGCATTAGGTGAGATATTATATATCTGGGCATTACTCAGAATCTTAATGAAATTGAGAGCTTAATAAAATGTTTGAAGCCGTTTAAAGCCCATGTTAAAAGTTTGACGAGAGAACAACTGTGATACATATGTAAGATGTAATAACTTGTGACCAATCCCTTGTTAAAATAAATTGGCAATATAATATGATTAAAGTAAGTAAAGTAAGGTGATACTTAACATTGTTTAAAATTTACCTGTTGTCTTAAACCTATTTTGATATTTCTATACATATCATGAGATGAGTTTTTATTCCAACAAAAAATTATGTACATTTATCCCTTGATGTTTCATAAATACATAATTTTTATGAAACAGTTGTAACTCATTTTACATCTCATTTACATATTTTTTAAATTGGCAAAGTTTTTAGATTTGCCATTACATTAAAAATATCAGTAATTTAACAAAACTCTATGGTTATTGTTGAGCCTGATGTCAGTTTAAGACACATATTCAGATACATATTAACACATTTGTATTTTGTTTCAGTGAGGATGCTCACCAGTAGTCTACAGACCAGGGACGCTGTTGTCTTCATCAACAATACTGTCAGTGCTTCCATGAACATAACCATGGTGGGCATGTTGATATACTACAAACAGAAACCAAAGGCCAAATTGAACTAAGCTTGTTGCCATCAGTACCTGTTATGTGGTCCAAATTATCATGTTTCTCTTAAATTGTCCACAACAAGTCTTTTTAAGACATGATTATTCTTGCCTTATTCTTTATAAGACATGTTGTGTTCTGTATCAGAAGTCAAGATGTGTGTTTGTAGTCTAGGTTTTTTTACAACGCATGTTTATTATTGTCCTAGATGTCTTGCAAGTCTTTACAAGTCAAGTTTACCTTGGTTGTCAAGTCTCACAAGTCAGTACAAGGCATGCTTAGTCTTGTCATGAGAGTCTTTACAAGTCAAGGTTACCTTGGTTGTCTAGTCTCACAAACCAGTACAAGGCCTGCTTAGTCTTGTCATGAGAGTCTTTACAAGACAAGGCTACCTTGGTTGTCTAGTCTCACAAATCAGTACAAGGCATGCTTAGTCTTGTCATGAGAGTCTTTACAAATCAAGTTTACCTCAGTTGTCTAGTCTTTCAAGGCTATGAAAGTTCTGGAGTCTTTACAAATCATGTATACATTGGTTGCATATATATTTGCCAACTTTTTAAAAATTTCCACGTGGAAGATTACGCATGCTCAGATAAAGAAGCATGAATAAAATGTTTATGTACGCCCTAGGGAAAAAAACAATATTTTTGAATTACATTTTTTAACTGTCTTTCAGATGAAGTTATCAGATTTTAGAAAACACTAGAATTATCAAATTCACTGGTTGAAAATGCTCAATTTAGGGGTTCAAAATCGGGAGTCTCCCTCCTAAATAGGAGAGTTGGCAAGTATGTGTTGTCTAGTCTCAAAAGCCTGTGCAAAAACATGTTTAGCATTTTCTTGAGAGTCTTTACAAATCATGTTTACGTTGGTTGTCTAGTCTTTACAAGGCAAGGTTAGGCTTTCCAAAATAATTGCAATGAAATTGAAATAGTTGAAATGCCTAGTGATCATTTTCTAAATCGCATTGTGCAATTATAATTCTTACAGACACGTTGCACCCGGTAGATCGGGTGCTTAGCCCTGTATTGTTGTTTTGTGACCTATTCTAATCGCTTTCTGTCCGTCGTCGTCCGTCGTGCGTCGTGCGTCAACTTTTTACATTTTCAACTTCTTCTCAAGAACCG
>NW_018408363.1:0-1207 GCF_002113885.1 Mizuhopecten yessoensis | reverse complement strand
GACAAACCTAATGGTGTGATTGGGACCAATATTTGTAATGACAAATCTAATAGTGTGATTGGGACCAATATTTGTAAGTGTGTCTCTCAATAAGTACAATTGATTGATAATCTACGCATCTGACTTATCCAATTTACTTTTACCTTTTTTTGATGTTATTGGGACCAATTTTGTAACGACAAACCTAATGATGTGATTGGGACCAATATTTGTAACGACAAACCTAATGGTGTGATTGGGACCAATATTTTTAAGTGTCTTTCAATAAGTGCAATTGATTGATAATCTATGCATCTGACTTATCCAATTTACTTTTACCTTTTTTTTTAATGTGATTGGGACCAATTTTGTAAGTGTGTCTTCGCATAAGTGCAATTGATTGATAATATACGCATCTGACTTATCAAATTTACTTTTACCATTTACATATATACATTGTTTAGCTACATAGAAAATAACAGCCTTGTTTTGCCTCTGCCAAACGAATCGGACATGGGCATTTAAAAGTTCTTTTTTGAAAAGAGTGACATATGGCTACTATATACAGGGGATTTTTTTCTGTAGTTTAATTTTCGCCTTTTAGCCCTCTGTAACGAGGGCGAATTTACAACAAATATAAGTAATCAACAAAACATACATAGTAATTGAATGTGAAAGGCGAAATTAGGACTGGATGAAAAACGATTTCAAGTGCCAAGGGCGAAATGTTGATTGGGCGAAAATTTCCCGATATACAGTAGCAAAGACCTCGCACACTGAATTCTACTTATGTCAATTTTTAATTACAACAATTGTTTGCCTGCTAAATAAGTACATGATCGTCATTTTTCCACATTCAGATATGTCTTAAATAATAGTATGGGACGGCTATATGGGATAAAAGGCAAATTTGAAATTTCATTATTTTTCACAGCTACACCATGTTCGTTTTGTTTATCAAGACCTTTACTTTTTGTTATTTACATATTAGAATTTAAAGACACATGAGATGAGGAAATGTATTTGTATCACTTGATTGGGATCATCACTTAGCTAGCTAATTATTCAAATGTAGTCTCCAGAATATAGATCAGTGCAAACATTCATAGAAAATGGTTTTAGCTCACCTGCCCGAAGGGCTTGTGAGCTTATGTGATGGTGCGGCATCCGTCGTCCGTCGTCTGTCTGTCCAGCGTCAACTTTTTAGGTCACCTGAGACAAAGTCTCA
>NW_018408362.1:289695-322843 GCF_002113885.1 Mizuhopecten yessoensis | reverse complement strand
GTAGATAAACAGGAAAATTACAAAACAATATTGTGTAGATAAACAAGAAAATCACAGAACAATATTGTGTAGATATAAAAAAAGGAAAATTACCAAAAAAACACATTTATAATTAAATACAAGAGGCTGTAGCATGCCAATCTAAAAACATTTTGTTAAATATGCTAGTTTTATAGGTAGCTATTATAGGAGTTAATATAGGATACTTCATTTAAAAGAATATGGATTTTAATAAAAACAGATGGCATCTCATATTAAATAAGTTAGATTACGTGGCTTACTTGGCACATATGAATTATTATGACGCAAGGAATATCCTTCCTCTGACACCAGCAGTAGGGGCTGTATCCGCCTGTTGTGTTCATAGTGAAATCTCTCAGGTATGTCCTTCCCTTTCCTGTACACCTTTAAATTGGGCACTGAAGACAGGTTCTTAAAAATCTCGTCTTCCATTCCTAAAGTAACGTAAGAATTACCAAGAGTGAAACTATTTAGAATGTATAACATTAATGTATTCAACTAATTCCAGTACCTTGTAAATGCAAATTATCTTAGTATTTATAATATGCTTGAATCTGGATATGCCAAGGTATAGAAAAAATATTTCATGAACAGATTAATCACCTGGGTGGAAATGATAACAAGAGGCCCAATGGGCCTGCATCGCTCACCTGGTATAAAACTCACACTTGTAACATTAAAAGTGATCTAAAATAAAGCTACAGGCAAAATATCAGTATTTATGATTAAAATTCCTTCAAAAGAACATGTTAAAAGTTTTAAAAACATTTCACCCCTGTGACCTTGAAAGTCAAACAAGGTCATTATGTTGAACAAATTGTATAGCCTTTCATCTCAGGTCTGCAACTTACAAAATATCAACATTCTGGGACCCATGTTTATTTAGAAGAGGTTGTTTATTTTTTTTTAACAAATTTGATCTCTATGACCTTACGTATAAGTCAAGGTCATTCATTTGAACAAACTTGGTAGCCCTACATCCTATCATGTTACAGGCCAAATATCATCATCCTGGGCCTTTTGGTTATTCAGAACAAGTTGTTTAAAGGTCTTTTTTAACAATTGACCCCTGTGACCTTGAATATATGAGTGAAGGTCATTCATTTGAACAAACTTGGTAGCGCTTTACCCCAGCATGCTACTGGCCAAATATTATCTCCCTGGGAATTTTGGTTATTCTAAATAAGTTAACATATTTGACCCCTGTGACCTTGAAAATGTGTGAAGGTCATTTATTTAACAAACTTTGTAGCCCTTCATCCCAGTTTTCTTCTGGCCTTATATCATCACCCTAGGCCATTTGATTATTCAGAAGAAGTTTTTTAAAGCAAAATAATGACGCGGGATGACAGACGGACGCTGAGCCACGACATAAGCTCACTTTGCCCTTCGGACCAGGTGAGCTAAAAAAGGAGGCTATTTTAAATGTCAAACAGTATGAAATGATGTGATAATATACTCATCAATGAATCAATCTTATCTTCACTTTAAATTGTTGTTTAAAACAAATGAAAATGTTACCTTCATTTGGAAGAACACTTCCAATAGGATTTGAAGAAAATATCTGATATGATAATGGACTGATATGCTTATCTAAGTCAATGATCTTTGACTTTGGTGTGGAAGACATTCCGTGGTCACTTGTAATAATCACATTTAGATCTCCTAAGTCATGCTCTTCAATTTTTTGCAAAAGATACCCAACAACTTCATCTAGGGCTTCAATCATTTTCTTCATCTCTGGAGAATCTGGCCCAACCTCATGTCCTAGGGTATCTGGCTGTTCAAAGTACAGCAGACCAAGGTTGATAGGATACTCGTCTGTGAACCAGTCAATAACTTTGTCAACCCTACTTTTGTTTGTTACATCCGGGTTGTATACCTCATACCTGTATGGCAGAAAACCCTTTACAGACGCTGCGTCCCCAGGCCAATACATCACGCCACTGCGATGCATATTTGCCTGTCTCTGATTTGTCACCCACACAGGCTCCCCTCCGTTGTCAAACCACTTAGATTCGGTGACCTGTTTTTGGTTGTTGATGTGGAACACCTCCTTGTAGAGGGGATCGTACATAGTGTTCCCAACTATACCGTGGCTCTCCTCATACAAGCCTGTCACGATGCTGTAATGGTTTGGGAACGTCTTGGTGATGAAAGCGTTCACTACTCCACGTGTAGCAGTCACACCGTTCTTTATTATCTTGTTAAAGTTTGGTGTGGATGTGTTGTCATTCAGATAGTTCCAACGAAATCCATCAAACGAAATTAGCAAACACCGAGGACTTGGGTGGCATGAACAATAAATAAACGTAGCAATTAAAGCCACCAATGTCATTGATCTACTGTAGAACGACATATCAACAACTGCAGTGTATTCGCTACAGCAGGAAACTCGCGATTCGTACTTAAACACAAGACACCAACGTGGATGTGTTTGTTGTCATATGTCACTACAACCAACAGGAAATGAAAGACACTTAACAAAATAGAAACCAACGTTTGTGTTAGATAAACACAGTTCAATTGACAGCAGTTATTTTATCTGTCTGACACAGCGAAAACATTTGGGAAATATTCCAAAACTAACTATTATACAGTCAACAGTGAAAAAACATGTGTTACATGAATTTAAGCAGGTGTGCAAATAATCTATCGGGAAAAATATATTCCGGACTCTTTATTAGATTCATAAGGTAATATCCGGTATAGATTTTCAAGCATATCGACAAGATAAACATTAATCAGGACTCCGATATTAATTTCATTTTATCAAATTGCTGCTGTATTTAAATTCCATGGCCACATGTAAATATTTGTTTTGAAGTAGTAAATGTGCTGTGATTGGCAAATAAGACTATGGTACGCTGTATACCTTAACTGTTCTGTTACTGTTCAGCGTCTGTATCTTTTCATTTTCTGCAAGTGATTCACAATATTTCAAATTTGGTAAGTTTTCTCAAGATTTGATTACGAAGAGTACCTGTTAAACCTACTTGAAAATGTACATACTTGCTGTCATAACGGTGCATGTAAGGCAATGAACGCATGTACATTTAAAAGGGGTGTTCTAAAGTATATTTAAACGAACAGGGCGCTATTTTTTTCATTAATTTAGACTTTTGTTTGGATATTGACATTATTAAGTATAATTCTTAAAACACTAATGCAGATAAAAGACAATATTTAATGGTTGTGGATTTCATAGGTTTTATGTATAATATTTAAAGTCTAGGAAACCATTTACAGTTTCATTATTTTTGCTAGATATAACACAATCTGGTGGAGTTTCACTGTCAGTGTATTTTCAGTAGCAATTATCTGATGTTTTGTATGTCATTAGACAAAAAAAATGTTTCAGGACTGAGGTACCCTGACCAAGCCTATTTTTACCTCCGACCCAAACAGTTTAATCTCACTCAAATGTTCTTAAATGTCTCATTTGGATGTGCCAAAATTCAAAAGCAACATCTGACACCTCTCCTTTTTAAAGGCAGGTATCAAAACCAAATTCTTAACCATATTATCATTTTAAAAACCTAAAAATATAATGAAAAATGAATACAACTGTTGAATAAGTGTTTGGGGATTTTTGTGTTTTCTTTAATTAGGATCAAGGTAGCAAAGGCTAGAAATACCACAATACTGTTGGTACTGTTTAGGTCTAGCTTAGTCATGTAGAGTATAGTTTTTGTTGTATGTGTTGTGTGATGAGAAGTAATCTTGATAGGGAATCATCTGAAATATTTTAGCATGTGTAAATCTGTATTATATTATTGCTGTGCACAATAAATACTCTACTTGTTTATTGAGTTGTGCATCATGCAATAGAGCTTATAACAAGTTGAAACCCAAAAGGTGGATCTAGGAAAATAGACAGCCACTCTACAAACCTTTAAATATATATAAGTTAAAAATTTAAAGATATTTATTATTTCTAAAATATATTTAGTTCTATTTCATTTTATTTTTTTCAGATTAAACATTTTTTATGCTGAGATAGGACCTAAGTGCATAGAAGAGGATATAACTGATGATGATACGCAGAAAAGGATACAATTAAATTTGATAGAGGAGGAAAAAGACTGCTGGTATTGCCTGTACAAAAGGGAGATAACTGCTATTCTGACAATTGACTTATAATCACCATGCCACATTTAGTACACAGTACCCTGTAGGAGGTAAGTCTTGCTGATATTTTTAAGAAATTGTCGGAATTAAATTATCAGTTGATAACAATGCTTTGAGTGGATAATTGAAAAAGTCACAAGTGTATGAGGATTTAAATTTGACTCCTGCTGGGCAAATTTCTCTGCACTTCTGGTTTGGGAAAGCATTTTCTCGCCATCCCTCTTTCAAGTTTGGACAAGCAATATGAACCATTGTGTTGTCAGTATAGGAACAATTCAACAACATCAGTTTTTACAATCAGAGGGTGTCATTTTATAGCTGGGCTGCCTGGCAAACAAAGTGTTCTGTTTTACCAAAACAGTTCCCTTTATGTGTCAAAAACAATTAATATTTTCCACTTTGAGTTGAGACAAACAATTTCAACTTTCTGGGTAACTTCTTAAATGTCCCACCATCAGCATAGCCTCAGATTGGACATTTCAGAGTCTTAGCCCAGGGGTTGAGATATTGTCGTCCAACTCCAATATGGGGATGGATTTGATTATTTGCTTACCGGGGTGTACCCTGGATAGTCATAGTCATGGTTTTTATACGCCCGTCAAATTTGACGGGAGTATTATGGTATGGCGTTGTCCGTCCGGCGTAAACTTTTGTTTGTCCGGCAATCTCCTCCTATATTTTTCGACCGATCTCTTCGAAACTTGGTATACATTATAATCATGATATGAAGTTGTGTCTCCCTGAAAAGAATTTTGATTCAACGATTTTTCCAAAAGTTATTGCCCTTTGTTCATTTCAGTATTTGATTTTTTGTCCGGAGATTTTCTCCTACATTTTTAGCTCACCTGGTCCAAAGCTTATGCCATACCGCAGCGTCTGTCATCCGTCAACTTTTCCTTTAAAACGCTACTAGTCCTGAACGGCCAAGTAGATTTTGACTAAATTTGGTCTGGAGCATCCTTAGGCCAAGGGGACTCAATTTTGTATAAATGGTGGGTGTGGCCCCCCTGGGGACATTAAATGGTGGGTGTGGCCCCCCTGTAGGGATTAAGGGATTTTATCCTAATTTAGTCTGGAGCATCCTTGGGCCAAGGGGACTTAATTTTGTATAAATGGTGGGTGTGACCCCCCTTGGGGCAGAGGGCCGGGGCCCAATAGGGGAACATAGCAAATTATTCTTTAAAATCCTTCTACTTTTATAGGAATGACAGGATTTGGTCCATATTTGGTGTTGAGCATCCTTGGGTTAAGAGAAACAAATTTTGTATAAACGGTGGGTCTGGCCCCCTTGGGGGCTGAGGGGCCGGGCCCCAGGGGCCTGAGGGGCTGGGCCCAAATGGGGGAAACATAGCAAATTATTCTTTAAAATCCTTCTTCTTCTGTAGGAATAAAAGGATTTGTTCCATATTTGGTCTGAAGCATCCTTGGGTGAAGGGGAACCAATTTTGTATAAACAGTGGGTCTGGCCCCCAGGGGCCTGAGGGGCGGGGCCGTAAAGGGGAAACATACCAAATTTTTCTTTATAATCCTTCTTCTTCTGTAGGAATGAAAGGATTTGGTTCATATATGGTGTGGAGCATCCTTGGGTAAAGGGAAACCAATTTTGTATAAACGGTGGACTTTTACCAGTCCATTGTCAGAGTACCCACGCTGTTAATCATTGACTTTACCAGTCCAATAATCCATGCTGTTAATCATTGCATTTTACTAGTCATTGTCAGAGTACCCATGCTGTTAATCATTGACTTTACCAGTCCATTGTCGGAGTACCCATACTGTTAATCATTGACTTTACCAGTCCAATAACCCAGGCTGTTAATCATTGAATTTTACCAGTCATTGTCAGAGTACCCATGCTGTTAATCATTGACTTTACCAGTCTTTGTCAGAGAACCAATGATGTTAATCATTGACTTTACCAGTCATTGGCAGAGTACCCATACTGTTAATCATTGCCTTTTCCAGTCCAATACCCCAGGCTGTTAATCATTGACTTTCCCAGTCCAATAACCCAGGCTGTTAATCATTAACTTTACCAGTCATTGTCAGAGTTCCCATACTGTTAATCATTGACTTTACCAGTCTTTGTCAGAGAACCAATGATGTTAATCATTGACTTTACCAGTCCATAGTCAGAGTACCCATGCTGTTAATCATTGACTTTACCAGTCCAATAACCCAGGCTGTTAATCATTGACTTTACCAGTCATTGTCAGAGTACCCATACTGTTAATCATTGACTTTACCAGTCCATTGTCAGAGTACCCATGCTGTTAATCATTGACTTTACCAGTCCATTGTCACGGTCCCCATGCTGTTAATCATTGACTTTACCAGTCCATTGTCAGAGTACCCATACTGGTAATCATTAACTTTACCAGTCCATTGTCAGAGTACCCATACTGATAATCATTAACTTTATAAGTCCATTATCAGAGTACCCATGCTGTTAATCATTGACTTTACCAGTCCAATAACCCATGCTGTTAATCATTGACTTTACCAGTCATTGCCAGAGTACCCATGCTGATAATCATTGACTTTACCAGTCCATTGTCAGAGTACCCATGCTGTTAATCATTGACTTTACCAGTCCAATAACCCATGCTGTTAATCATTGACTTTACCAGTCCATTGTCAGAGTACCCAAACAACACCCTTGACCAACTTTAAACAGTCTGGTAGAAAAAAAACGTACAAAACGACACCAAAGTAGATGTAGCTTTGAATGATATATATCATAGGTTCATAGGGAATATGTGGGTGGTAGATACTGCCAGAAAAGGAGCTCACAAATAGTAACAAAATGTTACCTGTTAAAGGTATGAATGCTCACAAATAGTAACAAAATGTTACCTGTTAAAGGTATGAATGCTCACAAATAGTAACAAAATGTTACCTGTTAAAGGTATGAATGCTCACAAATAGTAACAAAATGTTACCTGTTAAAGGTATGAATGCTCACAAATAGTAACAAAATGTTACCTGTTAAAGGTATGAATGCTCACAAATAGTAACAAAATGTTACCTGTTAAAGGTATGAATGCTCACAAATAGTAACAAAATGTTACCTGTTAAAGGTATGAATGCTCACAAATAGTAACAAAATGTTACCTGTTAAAGGTATGAATGCTCACAAATAGTAACAAAATGTTACCTGTTAAAGGTATGAATGCTCACAAATAGTAACAAAATGTTACCTGTTAAAGGTATGAATGCTCACAAATAGTAACAAAATGTTACCTGTTAAAGGTATGAATGCTCACAAATAGTAACAAAATGTTACCTGTTAAAGGTATGAATGCTCACAAATAGTAACAAAATGTTACCTGTTAAAGGTATGAATGCTCACAAATAGTAACAAAATGTTACCTGTTAAAGGTATGAATGCTCACAAATAGTAACAAAATGTTACCTGTTAAAGGTATGAATGCTCACAAATAGTAACAAAATGTTACCTGTTAAAGGTATGAATGCTCACAAATAGTAACAAAATGTTACCTGTTAAAGGTATGAATGCTCACAAATAGTAACAAAATGTTACCTGTTAAAGGTATGAATGCTCACAAATAGTAACAAAATGTTACCTGTTAAAGGTATGAATGCTCACAAATAGTAACAAAATGTTACCTGTTAAAGGTATGAATGCTCACAAATAGTAACAAAATGTTACCTGTTAAAGGTATGAATGCTCACAAATAGTAACAAAATGTTACCTGTTAAAGGTATGAATGCTCACAAATAGTAACAAAATGTTACCTGTTAAAGGTATGAATGCTCACAAATAGTAACAAAATGTTACCTGTTAAAGGTATGAATGCTCACAAATAGTAACAAAATGTTACCTGTTAAAGGTATGAATGCTCACAAATAGTAACAAAATGTTACCTGTTAAAGGTATGAATGCTCACAAATAGTAACAAAATGTTACCTGTTAAAGGTATGAATGCTCACAAATAGTAACAAAATGTTACCTGTTAAAGGTATGAATGCTCACAAATAGTAACAAAATGTTACCTGTTAAAGGTATGAATGCTCACAAATAGTAACAAAATGTTACCTGTTAAAGGTATGAATGCTCACAAATAGTAACAAAATGTTACCTGTTAAAGGTATGAATGCTCACAAATAGTAACAAAATGTTACCTGTTAAAGGTATGAATGCTCACAAATAGTAACAAAATGTTACCTGTTAAAGGTATGAATGCTCACAAATAGTAACAAAATGTTACCTGTTAAAGGTATGAATGCTCACAAATAGTAACAAAATGTTACCTGTTAAAGGTATGAATGCTCACAAATAGTAACAAAATGTTACCTGTTAAAGGTATGAATGCTCACAAATAGTAACAAAATGTTACCTGTTAAAGGTATGAATGCTCACAAATAGTAACAAAATGTTACCTGTTAAAGGTATGAATGCTCACAAATAGTAACAAAATGTTACCTGTTAAAGGTATGAATGCTCACAAATAGTAACAAAATGTTACCTGTTAAAGGTATGAATGCTCACAAATAGTAACAAAATGTTACCTGTTAAAGGTATGAATGCTCACAAATAGTAACAAAATGTTACCTGTTAAAGGTATGAATGCTCACAAATAGTAACAAAATGTTACCTGTTAAAGGTATGAATGCTCACAAATAGTAACAAAATGTTACCTGTTAAAGGTATGAATGCTCACAAATAGTAACAAAATGTTACCTGTTAAAGGTATGAATGCTCACAAATAGTAACAAAATGTTACCTGTTAAAGGTATGAATGCTCACAAATAGTAACAAAATGTTACCTGTTAAAGGTATGAATGCTCACAAATAGTAACAAAATGTTACCTGTTAAAGGTATGAATGCTCACAAATAGTAACAAAATGTTACCTGTTAAAGGTATGAATGCTCACAAATAGTAACAAAATGTTACCTGTTAAAGGTATGAATGCTCACAAATAGTAACAAAATGTTACCTGTTAAAGGTATGAATGCTCACAAATAGTAACAAAATGTTACCTGTTAAAGGTATGAATGCTCACAAATAGTAACAAAATGTTACCTGTTAAAGGTATGAATGCTCACAAATAGTAACAAAATGTTACCTGTTAAAGGTATGAATGCTCACAAATAGTAACAAAATGTTACCTGTTAAAGGTATGAATGCTCACAAATAGTAACAAAATGTTACCTGTTAAAGGTATGAATGCTCACAAATAGTAACAAAATGTTACCTGTTAAAGGTATGAATGCTCACAAATAGTAACAAAATGTTACCTGTTAAAGGTATGAATGCTCACAAATAGTAACAAAATGTTACCTGTTAAAGGTATGAATGCTCACAAATAGTAACAAAATGTTACCTGTTAAAGGTATGAATGCTCACAAATAGTAACAAAATGTTACCTGTTAAAGGTATGAATGCTCACAAATAGTAACAAAATGTTACCTGTTAAAGGTATGAATGCTCACAAATAGTAACAAAATGTTACCTGTTAAAGGTATGAATGCTCACAAATAGTAACAAAATGTTACCTGTTAAAGGTATGAATGCTCACAAATAGTAACAAAATGTTACCTGTTAAAGGTATGAATGCTCACAAATAGTAACAAAATGTTACCTGTTAAAGGTATGAATGCTCACAAATAGTAACAAAATGTTACCTGTTAAAGGTATGAATGCTCACAAATAGTAACAAAATGTTACCTGTTAAAGGTATGAATGCTCACAAATAGTAACAAAATGTTACCTGTTAAAGGTATGAATGCTCACAAATAGTAACAAAATGTTACCTGTTAAAGGTATGAATGCTCACAAATAGTAACAAAATGTTACCTGTTAAAGGTATGAATGCTCACAAATAGTAACAAAATGTTACCTGTTAAAGGTATGAATGCTCACAAATAGTAACAAAATGTTACCTGTTAAAGGTATGAATGCTCACAAATAGTAACAAAATGTTACCTGTTAAAGGTATGAATGCTCACAAATAGTAACAAAATGTTACCTGTTAAAGGTATGAATGCTCACAAATAGTAACAAAATGTTACCTGTTAAAGGTATGAATGCTCACAAATAGTAACAAAATGTTACCTGTTAAAGGTATGAATGCTCACAAATAGTAACAAAATGTTACCTGTTAAAGGTATGAATGCTCACAAATAGTAACAAAATGTTACCTGTTAAAGGTATGAATGCTCACAAATAGTAACAAAATGTTACCTGTTAAAGGTATGAATGCTCACAAATAGTAACAAAATGTTACCTGTTAAAGGTATGAATGCTCACAAATAGTAACAAAATGTTACCTGTTAAAGGTATGAATGCTCACAAATAGTAACAAAATGTTACCTGTTAAAGGTATGAATGCTCACAAATAGTAACAAAATGTTACCTGTTAAAGGTATGAATGCTCACAAATAGTAACAAAATGTTACCTGTTAAAGGTATGAATGCTCACAAATAGTAACAAAATGTTACCTGTTAAAGGTATGAATGCTCACAAATAGTAACAAAATGTTACCTGTTAAAGGTATGAATGCTCACAAATAGTAACAAAATGTTACCTGTTAAAGGTATGAATGCTCACAAATAGTAACAAAATGTTACCTGTTAAAGGTATGAATGCTCACAAATAGTAACAAAATGTTACCTGTTAAAGGTATGAATGCTCACAAATAGTAACAAAATGTTACCTGTTAAAGGTATGAATGCTCACAAATAGTAACAAAATGTTACCTGTTAAAGGTATGAATGCTCACAAATAGTAACAAAATGTTACCTGTTAAAGGTATGAATGCTCACAAATAGTAACAAAATGTTACCTGTTAAAGGTATGAATGCTCACAAATAGTAACAAAATGTTACCTGTTAAAGGTATGAATGCTCACAAATAGTAACAAAATGTTACCTGTTAAAGGTATGAATGCTCACAAATAGTAACAAAATGTTACCTGTTAAAGGTATGAATGCTCACAAATAGTAACAAAATGTTACCTGTTAAAGGTATGAATGCTCACAAATAGTAACAAAATGTTACCTGTTAAAGGTATGAATGCTCACAAATAGTAACAAAATGTTACCTGTTAAAGGTATGAATGCTCACAAATAGTAACAAAATGTTACCTGTTAAAGGTATGAATGCTCACAAATAGTAACAAAATGTTACCTGTTAAAGGTATGAATGCTCACAAATAGTAACAAAATGTTACCTGTTAAAGGTATGAATGCTCACAAATAGTAACAAAATGTTACCTGTTAAAGGTATGAATGCTCACAAATAGTAACAAAATGTTACCTGTTAAAGGTATGAATGCTCACAAATAGTAACAAAATGTTACCTGTTAAAGGTATGAATGCTCACAAATAGTAACAAAATGTTACCTGTTAAAGGTATGAATGCTCACAAATAGTAACAAAATGTTACCTGTTAAAGGTATGAATGCTCACAAATAGTAACAAAATGTTACCTGTTAAAGGTATGAATGCTCACAAATAGTAACAAAATGTTACCTGTTAAAGGTATGAATGCTCACAAATAGTAACAAAATGTTACCTGTTAAAGGTATGAATGCTCACAAATAGTAACAAAATGTTACCTGTTAAAGGTATGAATGCTCACAAATAGTAACAAAATGTTACCTGTTAAAGGTATGAATGCTCACAAATAGTAACAAAATGTTACCTGTTAAAGGTATGAATGCTCACAAATAGTAACAAAATGTTACCTGTTAAAGGTATGAATGCTCACAAATAGTAACAAAATGTTACCTGTTAAAGGTATGAATGCTCACNTACACACTCACAATGTACTAGAGAACGTTACATTCTACATGTACACACTCACAATGTACTAGAGAACGTTACATTCTACATGTGTAGATACAATGCACAGATATGTAAATAAGCTACAAGGTGATCAAAGTTAAGTTCCTGGTGTTTTGTAAACACAGTGAAACATGAAATAGTGTTAAACAGTTTGTTTCATAAAACTGCTCATTAATTATTTCTCCTTTCCAGTATGGATACAGATACATATACTGATTTGGACTCATACTAAAATTATATTCTACATCCAATACTTAGCCACCTTTAGCCATATTTGACAATTCCTACTTAGCCATATGATTGATAGATATTGGATGACATTTGAATAGGAGTTATAAATATTTCATAAGTTATTGTTCTGAAAGTGGGTATGTGCTGCTATTTAGCGGCTAGTGTGTTTATGTGTAAATGAATGATGTTCAAATGATGGTCATATTGTGTCAGAATGACAGATCACCACACCAATATTGATCCCAGTAATCCAGAAATGTGTCACTACTCAGTTTACATAGGCCGTTGTGCAAGTTTTGATGAGCATCTAAATCAGATTATGATGATTTATTAGTTGGAGTCAAATTGCATGTGTACTACAGCAGTTATCATGACCTTGTCTAAAATACAACTTTAATAATCCTGAACCAGCACACCATTGTTTAACATAGGTAGATGTTTTCAAAAAAACTAATAAATTCTAGTAGTTATTCAAATCTACTTATAGATCTATAAAGAGGTCTATGAAGTTATATAGATGTCTGTATAGAGGTTTATGTAGAGGTCTGTGTAGAGAGGTCTGTGTAGAGGTCAAAGTAAAGGTCTATGTAGAGGTCTGTGTATAGATCGGTGTAGAGGTTGGTGTAGAGGTCGGTGTAGAGGTCTATGTAGGGGTCTATGTAGGGGTCTGTATAGAGGTCTGTATTGAGGTTTATGTAGAAGTCTGTGTAGAGGTCAATGTAGGGGTCTGTGTATAGGTCGGTGTAAAGGTCTATATAGAGGTCTGTGTAGAGGTTTCTGTAGAGGTCTGTGTATACGTAGAGGTCTATGTAGGGGTCTGTGTATAGGTTGGTGTAGAGGTCTATAAAGAGGTCTGTGTATACGTAGAGGTCTATGTACGGGTCTGTATAGAGGTTTATGAAGGGGTCTGTGTAAAGGTCTATATAGGGGTCTATGTAAGGGTCTATGTAAAGGTCTATGTAGAGGTCTGTATATAGATCGGTGTAGAGGTCAGTGTAGAGGTCGGTGTAGAGGTCTATGTAGAGGTCTATGTAGGGGTCTGTATAGTGGTCTGTATTGAGGTTTATGTAGAGGTCTGTGTAGAGGTCTATGTAGGGGTCTGTGTATAGGTCGTTGTAGATGTCTATATAGAGGTCTGTGTAGAGGTTTCTGTAGAGGTCTGTGTAGAGGTCTATGTAGAGGTCTGTGTAGAGGTCTATGTAGGGGTCTGTGTATAGGTCGGTGTAGAGGTCTATAAAGAGGTCTGTGTAGAGGTTTCTGTAGAGGTCTGTGTATACGTAGAGGTCTATGTAGGGGTCTGTGTATAGGTCGGTGTAGAGGTCTGTATAGAGGTTTATGTAGAGGTCTGTGTAGAGGTATGTGAAGAGGTCTGTACAGAGGTCTATGTAGAGGTCTGTGTAGAGGTATGTGTAGAGTGCTGTGTATAGGTCGATGTAGAGGTCTATGTAGATATATGTGTGGAGGTCTTTGTAGAGGTCTATATAGGGGTCTATGTATTGGTATGTTTCTTGGTCTGTGTAGTGTTCTATGTAGAGGTCTAAGTAGAGGTCTGTGTAGAGGTCTATGTAGAGGTCTATGTAGGGGTCTATGTATTGGTATGTTTCGAGGTCTGTGTAGTGTTCTATGTAGAGGTTTAAGTAGAGGTCTGTGTAGATCTATGTAGAGGTCTATGTAGAGATATGTGTAGAGGTTTATGTAGGGGTCTATGTATTGGTATGTGTCGAGGTCTGTGAAGTGTTCTATGTAGAGGTCTGTGTAGAGGTATGTGAAGAGGTCTGTATAGAGGTCTATGTAGAGGTCTGTGTAGAGGTATGTGTAGAGGTCTGTGTAGAGGTATGTATAGAGGTCTATTTAGAGGTCTATGTAGGGGTCTATGTGGGGCTCTATGTAGGGGTCTATGTAGAGGTCTATGTAAGGGTCTATGCAGAGGTCTATGTAAGGGTCTATGCAGAGGTATGTATAGAGGTCTGTGTAGAGGTATGTATAGAGGTCTGTGTCGGGGTCTATGTTGAGGTCTATGAGTGTTCTATGTAAAGGACTATGTAGAGGTATGTATAGAGGTCTGTGTAGAGTTCTGTGTAGGGGTCTATGTAGAGGTCTATGTAGGGGTCTATGTAGAGGTCTATGTAGAGGTATATGTAGAGTTCTATGTAGGGGTATATGTAGAGGTCTGTGTAGGGGTCGTTGTAGATGTCTATATAGAGGTCTGTGTAGAGGTTTCTGTAGAGGTCTGTGTAGAGGTCTATGTAGGGGTCTGTGTATAGGTCAGTGTAGAGGTCTGTATAGAGGTTTATGTATAGGTCTGTATAGAGGATTATGTAGGGGTCTGTGTATAGGTCTGTGTACAGTGTAGAGGTCTATGTGGGGTCTTTGTACAGGCTTATGTAGGGGTCTGTGTATAGGTCTGTGTACTGTGTAGAGGTCTGTGTAGAGGTCTGTATACTGTGTAGAGGTTTGTGTAGAGGTCTGTATAGAGGATTATGTAGGGGTCTGTGTATAGGCCTGTGTACTGTGTAGAGGTCTGTGTGGGGTCTTTGTACAGGTTTATGTAGGGGTCTGTGTATAGGTCTGTATACTATGTAGAGGTCTGTGTAGAGGTCTGTGTAGAGTGCTGTGTATAGGTCGATGTAGAGGTCTATGTAGATATATGTGTGGAGGTCTTTGTAGAGGTCTATATAGGGGTCTATGTATTGGTATGTTTCTTGGTCTGTGTAGTGTTCTATGTAGAGGTCTAAGTAGAGGTCTGTGTAGATCTATGTAGAGGTCTATGTAGAGGATGTGTAGAGGTTTATGTAGGGGTCTATGTATTGGTATGTGTCGAGGTCTGTGAAGTGTTCTATGTAGAGGTCTGTGTAGAGGTATGTGAAGAGGTCTGTATAGAGGTCTATGTAGAGGTCTGTGTAGAGGTATGTGTAGAGGTATGCATAGAGGTCTATATAGAGGTCTATGTAGGGGTCTATGTAGGGCTTTATGTAGGGGTCTATGTTGAGGTCTATGAGTGTTCTATGTAGAGGACTATGTAGAGGTATGTATAGAGGTCTGTGTAGAGTTCTGTGTAGGGGTCTATGTAGAGGTCTATGTAAGGGTGTATGTAGAGGTCTGTGTAGGGGTCTATGTAGAGGTCTATGTAGAGGTATATGTAGGATCTATGTAGGGGTCTATGTAGGGGTCTGTGTATGGGTCTATGTAGAAGTATATGTAGGGGTCTATGTAGAGGTCTATGTAGAGGTATATATAGGATCTATGTAGGGGTCTGTGTAGGGGTCTATGTAGGGGTCTATGTAGAGGTATATGTAGAGTTCTATGTAGGGGTTTATGTAGAGGTCTGTGTAGGGGTCTATGTAGGGGTCTATGTAGGGGTATATGTAGAGGTCTGTGTAGAGGTCTATGTAGAGGTCTGTTTAGAGGTCTATGTAGAGGTATATGTAGAGTTCTATGTAGGGGTTTATGTAGGGGTCTGTGTAGGGGTCTATGTAGGGGTCTATGTAGAGGTATATGTAGAGTTCTATGTAGGGGTCTATGTAGGGGTCTATGTAGGGGTATATGTAGAGGTCTTTGTAGAGGTCTATGTAGAGGTCTGTTTAGAGGTCTATGTAGAGGTCTATGAAGTTATATAGATGTCTGTATAGAGGTCTGTGTAGAGGTCTATGTAGAGGTCTATAAAGAGATATATGAAGTTATATAGATGTCTGTATAGAGGTTTATGTAGAGGTCTGTGTAGAGGTCTATGTAGGGGTCTATGTAGAGGTATATATAGAGGTATGTATAGAGGTTTCTGTAGAGGTCTTTGTAGAGGTCTATGTCGATCTCTTTACAGAAGTCTATGTAGAGGTATGTGTAGAGGATTGTGTAGTCATGTATTTTGAGGTCCTTGTAGAAAAGTTTTTATGGCAAAGAGTCCTTGAGGATGAACAAAAGGAAGCCTACTGAGGGTGCTTGGAGGTACAGTACAGACATGTTTAAGTCTGTGTAACAAGTGGTTTGCCGGGCTGTGGTGTGAGGTGCTAGTCGCTGTGATCCTACAATGCATGTGTGTGCTCTGGCTATAGGCTGACTACAGGCTTCCTTCCCCTGTCCGGATCAATACAATGTTTTCTGTTACAACTCTGCACTTAGTTTGGAGGTACACATTCATTGTAATGTATGTATGTCAGGCGAGCAGTGTTGAATGGCTGTAGTGGCTATAGAAACTGCTGAAGTCCAGATTTATCTTATAAACTCAACTATTCCATCATCCATCTCCAGCAGAGTGAACCACTTGGTATGAACTACTTGTTGTGAACCAGCTCCTGTGAATAGGGGCTGTCACCAGTCTGGACAGGTGGAGATGTGACATTTATATATTTCACAGTGTTAACTAATTGTGGTATGGATCTTTTTGTTGATGTGTTGAAATGTGGATCACCATGTGGATAGTGATTCTTGTGTCAACTCTTGTGTCCTGACAAGTAGTTACCATGGATACAGTGGGTAGCCTCAAATCAAACAATAACTTATAGAATTTCATGGCTGACTGCTAGCCATGTGTATTTCAAACTGACAAGGCATTAAGGTATGTATTGTATTATATATGGTCATACTATATACTGGTATATGTATTGTACTATTTACTGATATATGTAGGTATCAATTGTACTACGTTTGTATATACTGGTATATGTAGGTATGCATTGTACTATATACTGGTATATGTATTGTACTATAAACTGGTATATATATTGTACTATATACTGGTATATATATTGTTATATATTGTACTATATACTGGTATATATATTGTTGAATATATTGTACTACGTACTGGTATATATATTGTGCTATACTGGTATATGTATTGTACTATATACTGGTATGTATATTGTACTATACTGGTATATGTATTGTACTATACTGATATATATATTGTACTATATATATACTGGTATATGTATTGTACTATATACTGGTATATGTATTGTACTATATACTAGTATACATATTGTACTATATACTGGTATATATATTGTTAAATATATTGTACTATATACTGGTATATATATTGTACTATATACTGGTATATGTATTGTACTATACTGGTATATATATTGTACTATACTGGTATATGTATTGTACTATATACTGGTATATATATTGTTAAATATATTGTACTATATATATACTGGTATATGTATTGTACTATATACTGATATATGTATTGTACTATATACTGGTATATGTATTGTACTATACTGGTATATGTATTGTACTTTACTGGTATATATATTGTACTATACTGGTATATATATTGTACTATATACTGGTATATGTTTTGTACTATACTGGCATATATATTGTACTATATACTGGTATATATATTGTACTATATACTGGTATATGTATTGTACTATACTGGTATATGTATGGTACTATATACTGGTATATACATTGTACTATATACTGGTATATATATTGTACTATATACTGGTTTATATATTGTACTATATACTGGTATATATATTGTACTATATACTGATATATATATTGTACAATATACTGGTATATATATTGTACTATATACTGGTATATGTATTGTATTATACTGGTATATATATTGTACTATATACTGGTATATGTATTGTACTATATACTGGTATATATAGTGTACTTTATACTGGTATATATATTGTACTATATACTAGTATATATAGTGTACTATATACTGGTATATGTATTGTACTATATACTGGTATATGTATTATACTATATACTTGTATATATAGTGTACTTTATACTGGTATATATATTGTACGATATACTGGTATATGTATTGTACTATACAGGTATATATATTGTACTATACTGGTATATGTATGGTACTATATACTGGTATATACATTGTACTATATACTGGTATATTTATTGTACTATACTGGTATATGTATTGTACTATATACTGGTATATATATTATATATCACTAATAGACAACCTTGCCTTTCAGAGCTTTTTTGAACAAATAATAACATAAACAAAACAATAATCAACAACAACAGTGATTAGAAAGTAACAAAGTAATATTTTCTAGTTTTTAATGGCTATAGTGGTTGTTCAATTATTAGCTCACCTTCTGAAGAGATCTTCATCTATTTATCTCATAATTAGCAGGACATTGATATGTACTGTGTGTCAGTGTAACTAATGTTATGTTCTGTGTGTCAGTGTAAATAGTGTTCTGTTCTGTGTGTCAGTGTAACTAATGGTCTTTACTATTTGTCAGTGTAAATAGTGTTCTCTACTGTGTGTCAGTATAGCTAGTGTTCTGTACTGTGTGTCAGTGTAACTAATGTTTTTTACTGTGTGTCAGTATAGCTAGTGTTCTGTACTGTGTGTCAGTGTAACTAGTGTTCTGTACTGTGTGTCAGTGTAACTAGTGTTCTGTACTGTGTGTCAGTGTAACTAGTGTTCTGTACTGTGTGTCAGTGTAACTAGTGTTCTGTACTGTGTGTCAGTGTAACTAGTGTTCTGTACTGTGTGTCAGTGTAACTAGTGTTCTGTACTGTGTGTCAGTGTAACTAGTGTTCTGTACTGTGTGTCAGTGTAACTAGTGTTCTGTACTGTGTGTCAGTGTAACTAGTGTTCTGTACTGTGTGTCAGTGTAACTAGTGTTCTGTACTGTGTGTCAGTGTAACTAGTGTTCTGTACTGTGTGTCAGTGTAACTAGTGTTCTGTACTGTGTGTCAGTGTAACTAGTGTTCTGTACTGTGTGTCAGTGTAACTAGTGTTCTGTACTGTGTGTCAGTGTAGCTAGTGTTCTATACTGTGTGTCAGTATAACAGTTTTTCCTATCTAACCTAGACCCTGTTCCCTATGAAAGCATCACTATAAATAGTAGACAGCTTTTCCTGCCATAGTTTCCTGGCAATATGTGTTTACTATATCACTCAACAACATGTTTTACTACATTGCTCAAGTGTTTTACTGATTGAATCCTAGCCTATGTTCTCAAATTGAAATTAAGATTGACAAAATGTTTGGGATCAGATTTGCTGGGAAGGGTAACAATTAGTGTTATTGTCTGCTTATATTTTATTTATATTTATGTGGTACTGTATGTTTGTCTGTAGCAGTTTTGTATGACTGTGTTATTGTGTACCTTATCTTTAGGTCTCTGTTATAATGCTGTCTTTGAAATTGGTGCCCATCGGGTGACTATGTCTGTAGACAACATCATCACCTGAGGGCCATTGTACCCAGTTTAGGGCCAAGTTTGGGAGTCTATCTGTAGGGCCACAGTACACAGGTATAGGGTAATCATTGGGTGTCTACATCATCTCCAGGGTCATAGTATACAGGTATAGGGTGACCATTGGGTGTGTACATCATCTCCAGGGTCACAGTATACAGGTATAGGGTGACCATTGGGTGTGTACATCATCTCCAGGGTCACAGTATACAGGTATAGGGAGATCATTGTGTGTCTACATCATCTCCAGGATCACAGTATACAGGTATAGGGTGACCATTGGGTGTGTACATCATCTCCAGGGTCACAGTATACAGGTATAGGGTGATCATTGTGTGTCTACATCATCTCCAGGGTCACAGTATACAGGTATAGGGTGACCATTGGGTGTGTACATCATCTCCAGGGTCACAGTACACAGGTATAGGGTGATCATTGGGTGTGTACATCATCTCCAGGGTCACAGTATACAGGTATAGGGTGATCATTGGGTGTGTACATCATCTCCAGGGTCACAGTATACAGGTATAGGGTGACCATTGGGTGTGTACATCATCTACAGGGTCACAGTAAACAGGTATAGGGTGATCATTGGGTGTGTACATCATCTCCAGGGTCACAGTATACAGGTATAGGGTGATCATTGGGTGTGTACATCATCTCCAGGGTCATAGTATACAGGTATAGGATGATCATTGGGTGTCTACATCATCTACAGGGTCACAGTACACAGGTATAGGGTGATCATTGAGTGTCTACATCATCTACAGGGTCACAATACACAGGTATAGGGTGACCATTGGGTGTCTACATCATCTATAGGGTCACAGTACACAGGTATAGGGTGATCATTGAGTGTCTACATCATCTACAGGGTCACAGTACACAGGTATAGGGTGATCATTGGGTGTGTACATCATCTCCAGGGTCATAGTATACAGGTATAGGATGATCATTGTGTGTCTACATCATCTACAGGGTCACAGTACACAGGTATAGGGTGATCATTGGGTATCTACATCATCAACAGGGTCACAGTACACAGGTATAGGGTGATCATTGAGTGTCTACATCATCTACAGGGTCACAGTACATAGCTATATGGTGACCATTGGAGTTGAAATCATCGACAGGGTCACAGTACACAGGTATAGGTTTCTTATTGGGTGCCTACATCATCTACAGGGTCACAGTACACAGGGATAGGGTGATCATTGAGTGTCTACATCATCTACAGGGGCACAGTACACAGGTATAGGGTGATCATTGGGTATCTACATCATCTACAGGGTCACAGTACCCAGGTATAGGGTGATCATTGAGTGTCTACATCATCTACAGGGTCACAGTACATAGCTATATGGTGACCATTGGAGTTGAAATCATCGACAGGGTCACAGTACACAGGTATAGGTTTCTTATTGGGTGCCTACATCATCTACAGGGTCACAGTACATAGCTATATGGTGACCATTGGAGTTGAAATCATCGACAGGGTCACAGTACACAGGTATAGGTTTCTTATTGGGGGTCTACATCATCTACAGGGTCACAGTACACAGGGATAGGGTGATCATTGAGTGTCTACATCATCTACAGGGTCACAGTACACGGGTATAGGGTGATCATTGAGTGTCTACATCATCTACAGGGCCACAGTACACAGGGATAGGGTGACCCTTGAGAGTCTTCATCATCTACAGGGCCACAGTACACAGGCATAGGGTGACCCTTGAGAGTCTTCATCATCTACAGGGGCACAGTACACAGCTATATGGTGACCATTGGAGTTGAAATCATCTATAGGGTCACAGTACACAGGTATAGGATGATCATTGGGTGTCTACATCATCTACAGGGCCACAGTACACAGGTATAGGGCGAATTTGGGGTTCACATGATCTCCAATGCCACAGCTTCATGTACTGCAAGTATTGAGTCCTAATTGAATTACCAGACATTTTCAATCTTCAAAAATGTTGCTTTTAACTAATTGTCGTACATACAATCACTTATTGCTTCAACTTTACAATAATTTGACTTGTAGAACATGTGCATTGATTATGGGGACCTCCAATCTATGCTTGGTTTATGTTCTTTTTCACGTGTTTGAAGATTAATTTTTATTTTAATCCAATTTTGTACAAAAGATTCTTGGGACACAGAGAATCAATGACATACAATCAATGGGTATCAACCGGGGACAGATGGTAGAAAAAAAGAGTATCAACCGGGGACGGATGGTAGAAAAAAAGGATATCAAGTGGGGACAGAGGGTGAACACAAAGGTATCTACTGGGGACAGCGGGATGGAAACAAGGGTATCTACTGGGGACAGAGGGGTGGAAACAAGGGTATCAACTGTGGACAGAGAGTGGAAACAAATGTATATAATGGGGACAGAGGGGTGGAAACAAGGGTATCAACCAGGGACAGAGAGTGGAAACAAGGGTATCACCTGGGGACAGAGGGGTGGAAACAAGGGTATTTACTTTGGAGAGAGAGTGGAAACAAGGGTACACCTTGGGACAGAGGGGTGGAAACAAGGGTATCACCTGGGGACAGCGACTGGAAACAAGGGTATCACCTGGGGACAGAGACTGGAAACAAGGGTATCTGCTGGGGACAGAGGGGTGGAAACAATGGTATTACCTGGGGACAGAGAGTGGAAACAAAGGTATCACCTGGGGACAGAGAGTGGAAACAAAGGGTATCACCTGGGGACAGAGAGTGGAAACAAAGGTATCACCTGGGGACAGAGAGTGGAAACAAAGGGTATCACGAAACAAGGGTATCAACTGGGGACAAAGGGGAGGAAACAAGGGTATATAATGGGGACAGAGGTGTTGAAACAATGGTATCAACTGGGGACAGAGAGTGAAACAAGGGGATATAATGGGGACAGAGAGGTGGAAACAAGGATATCAACTGGGAACAGAGGGGTGGAAACAAGGGTATCAACTGGAGACAGAGGGGTGGAAACAAGAGCATCAACTGGGGAATGAGGGCTGGAAACAAGGGTATCAACTGGGGACAAAGGGGAGGAAACAAGGGTATATAATGGGGACAGAGGGTTGGAAACAAGGATATCAACTAGGGACAGAGGAATGGAAACAAGGGTATATAGAGAGTGGAAACAAGGGTATCACCTGGCGACAGAGGGGTGGAAACAATGGTATCACCTGGGGACAGAGGGATGGAAAAAAGGATATCAACTGGGGACAGATGGATGTAAAGAAGGGTATATACTGGGGACAAAGGGGAGGAAACAAGGGTATATAATGGGGACAGAGGGTTGGAAACAAGGATATCAACTAGGGACAGAGGAATGGAAACAAGGGTATATAATGGGGAGACAGAGGGGTGGAAACAAGGGTATCAACCAGGGCCAGAGAGTGGAAACAAGGGTATCACCTGGCGACAGAGGGGTGGAAACAATGGTATTACCTGGGGACAGAGAGTGGAAACAAAGGTATCACCTGGGGACAGAGAGTGGAAACAAAGGTATCACCTGGGGACAGAGAGTGGAAACAAAGGTATCACCTGGGGACAGAGAGTGGAAACAAAGGGTATCACGAAACAAGGGTATCAACTGGGGACAGAGAGTGGAAACTAGGGGATATAATGGGGACAGAGGGGTGGAAATATCAACTGGGGACAGAGAGTGGAAACTAGGGGATATAATGGGGACAGAGGGGTGGAAATATCAACTGGGGACAGAGAGTGGAAACTAGGGGATATAATGGGGACAGAGGGGTGGAAACAGGGGTATCAACTGTGGACAGAGAGTGGAAACAAATGTATATAATGGGGACAGAGGGGTGGAAATATCAACTGGGGACAGAGAGTGGAAACTAGGGTATATAATGGGGACAGAGGGGTGGAAATATCAACTGGGGACAGAGAGTGGAAACTAGGGGATATAATGGGGACAGAGGGGTGGAAACAGGGGTATCATCTGGGGACAGAGAGGGGAAACAAGGGTATATAATGGGGACAGAGGTGTTGAAACAATGGTATCAACTGGGGACAGAGAGGGAAACAAGGGTATATAATGGGGACAGAGGTGTTGAAACAATGGTATCAACTGGGGACAGAGAGTGAAACAAGGGTATATAATGGGGACAGAGGTGTTGAAACAATGGTATCAACTGGGGACAGAGAGTGAAACAAGGGTATATAATGGGGACAGAGGTGTTGAAACAATGGTATCAACTGGGGACAGAGAGTGAAACAAGGGTATATAATGGGGACAGAGGGGAGGAAACAAGGGTATCAACTGGGGACAGAGAGGTGGAAACAAGGGTAGCAACTGGGAACAGAGAGGTGGAAACAAGGGTATTAACTGGGAACAGAGAGTGGAAACAAGGGTATCAACTGGGGACAGAGAGTGGAAACTAGGGTATATAATGGGGACAGAGGGGTGGAAACAAGGGTATCAACCAGGGACAGAGAGTGGAAACAAGGGTATCACCTGGGGACAGAGTGTATAAACAAGGGTATATATTGGAGACAGAGGGGTGGAAAAAAGGATATCAACTGGGGACAGAGGGATGGAAACAAGGGTATCAACTGGGGACAGAGGGGTGGAAACAATAGTATCAACCGGGGACAGAGGGGTGGAAAAAAGGATATCAACTGGGAACAGAGGTATGGAAACAAGGGTATATAATGGAGACAGAGGGGTGGAAACAAGGGTATCAACTGGGGACAGAGAGTGGAAACAAGGGTATATAATGGGGACAGAGGGGTGGAAACAAGGGTATCAATTGGGGACATAGAGTGGAAACAAGGGTATATAATGGGGACAGAGAGGTGGAAACAAGGGTATCAACTGGGGACAGAGGGGTGGAAACAATAGTATCAAAAACAAGGGTATCACCTGGGGACAGAGAGTGGAAACCAGGGTATATAATGGGGACTGAGGGGTGGAAACAAGGGTATCAACTGGGGACAGAGAGTGGAAACAAATGTATATAATGGGGACAGAGGGGTGGAAACAAGGGTATCAATTGGGGACAGAGAGTGGAAACAAGGGTATCTAATGGGGACAGAGGGGTGGAAACAAGGGTATCAATTGGGGACAGAGAGGGGAAACAAGGGTATATAATGGGGACAGAGGGGTGGAAACAATGGTATCAACTGGGGATAGAGAGTGGAAACAAGGGTATATAATGGGGACTGAGGGGTGGAAACAAGGGTATCAACTGGGAACAGAGAGTGGAAACAAGGGTATCAACTGGGGACAGAGAGTATAAACAAGGGTATATAATGGGGACAGAGGGGTGGAAACAAGGGTATCAACCAGGGACAGAGGGGTGGAAAAAAGGATATCAACTGGGGACAGAGGGATGGAAACAAGGGTATATAATGGGGACAGAGGGGTGGAAACAAGGGTATCAACTGGGGACTGAGGGGTGGAAACAAGAGTATCAACTGGGGACTGAGGGTTGGAAACAAGGGTATCAGCTGGGGACAGAGAGGTGGAAACAAGGGTATCAACTGGGGACAGAGGGGTGGAAACAAGGGTATATAATGGGGATAGAGGGGTGGAAACAATGTTATCAACCGGGGACAGAGGGGTGGAAATAAGGATATCAACTGGGGACAGAGAAATGGAAACAAGGGTATATAATGGGGACTGAGGGGTGGAAACAAGGGTACCACCTGGGGACAGAGAGTGGAAACACAGGGTATCACGAAACAAGGGTATCAACTGGGGACAGAGGGGTGGAAACAAGGGTATCACCGGGGGACAGAGAGTGGAAACAAAGGTATCACCTGGGGACAGAGAGTGGAAACAAGGGTATCACCTGGGGCAGAGGGGTGGAAACAATGGTATCACCTGGGGACAGAGAGTGGAAACAAGGGTATCACCTGGGGACAGAGGGGTGGAAACAAGGGTACATAATGGGGACAGAGGGGTGGGAACAAGGGTATATAATGGGGACAGAGGGATAGAAACAATGGTATCAACCAGGGACAGAGTGGAAACAAGGGTATAAAATGGGGACAAAGGGGTGGAAACAAGGGTAACAATTGGGGACAGAGAGTGGAAACAAGGGTATATAATGGGGACAGAGGGTTGGAAACAAGGATATCAACTAGGGACAGAGGAATGGAAACAAGGGTATATAATTGGGACAGAGGGATGGAAACAAGGGTATCAACTGGGAACAGAGAGTGGAAACAAGGGTATAAGAGAGTGGAAACAAGGGTATCACCTGGGGACAGAGGGAGGAAACAAGGGTATCACCTGGGGACAGAGGGAGGAAACAAGGGTATCACCTGGGGACAGAGGGTGGAAACAAAGGGTATCACCTGGGGACAGAGGGTGGAAACAAAGGGTATCACCTGGGGACAGAGGGTGGAAACAAAGGGTATCACCTGGGGACAGAGGGTGGAAACAAAGGGTATCACCTGGGGACAGAGGGTGGAAACAAAGGGTATCACCTGGGGACAGAGGGGGGAAACAAGGGTATCACCTGGGGACAGAGGTTGAAACAAGGGTATCACCTGAGGACATAGAGTGGAAACAAGGGTATATAATGGGGACAGAGAGGTGGAAACAAGGATATCAATTTGGGACGGAGAGTGGAAACAGGGGTATATAATGGGGACAGAGGGGTGGAAACAAGGGAATCAACTGGGAACAGAGAGTGGAAACAAGGGTATAAGAGAGTGGAAACAAGGGTATCACCTGGGGACAGAGGTTGAAACAAGGGAATCACCTGAGGACATAGAGGGGAAACAAGGGGATGACAGAGGGATGGAAACAAGGGTATCAACTGGGAACAGAGAGTGGAAACAAGGGCATATAATGGGGACAGAGGGGTGGAAACAATGGTATCAACCAGGGACAGAGAGAGGAAACAAGGGTGTTACCTGGGGACAGAGAGTGGAAACAAGGGTATCACCTGGGGACAGAGGTTGAAACAAGGCTATCACCTGAGGACATAGAGTGGAAACAAGGGTATATAATGGGGACAGAGAGGTGGAAACAAGGGTATCAACTGGGAACAGAGAGTGGAAACAAGTGTATATAGTGGGGACAGAGGGGTGGAAACAATGGTGTCAACCAGGGACAGAGAGAGGAAACAAGGGTATCACCTGGGGACAGAGAGTGGAAACAAGGGTATATAATGGGGACAGAGGGGTCGAAACAAGGGTATCAATTTGGGACAGAGAGTGGAAACAAGGGTATATAATGGGGACAGAGGGGTGGAAACAATGGTATCAACCAGGGACAGAGAGAGGAAACAAGGGTATTACCTGGGAACAGAGAGTGGAAACAAGGGTATATAATGGGGACAGAGGGGTGGAAACAATGGTAGAGGAAACAAGGGTATCACCTGGGGACAGAGGGTGGAAACATGGGTATCACCTGGGAACAGAGGTTGAAACAAGGGTATCACCTGGGGACAGAGGAATGGAAACAAGGGTATATAATTGGGACAGAGGGATGGAAACAAGGGTATCAACTGGGGACAGAGAGTGGAAACAAGGGGATATAATGGGGACAGAGGGGTGGAAACAATGGGATCAACCAGGGACAGAGAGAGGAAACAAGGGTATTACCAGGGTATCAACTGGGGACAGAGAGTGGAAACAAGGGGATATAATGGGGACAGAGGGGTCGAAACAAGGGTATCAATTTGGGACAGAGAGTGGAAACAGGGGTATATAATGGGGACAGAGGGGTGGAAAGAATGGTATCAACCAGGGACAGAGAGAGGAAACAAGGGTGTTACCTGGGGACAGAGAGTGGAAACAAGGGTAAATAATGGGGACAGAGGGGTGGAAACAAGGGTATCAACTGGGAACAGAGATTGGAAACAAGGGTATATAATGGCGACAGAGGAATGGAAACAAGGGTATATAATTGGGACAGAGGGATGGAAACAAGGGTATCAACTGGGGACAGAGAGTGGAAACAAGGGTATCACCTGGGGACAGAGGGTGGAAACAAAGGGTATCACCTGGGGACAGAGGGTGGAAACAAAGGGTATCACCTGGGGACAGAGGGGGGAAACAAAGGGTATCACCTGGGGACAGAGGGTGGAAACAAAGGGTATCACCTGGGGACAGAGGGTGGAAACAAAGGGTATCACCTGGGGACAGAGGGTGGAAACAAGGGTATCACCTGGGGACAGAGGGTGGAAACAAGGGTATCACCTTGGGACAGAGGTTGAAACAAGGGTATCACCTGAGGACATAGAGTGGAAATAAGGGTATCACTTGGGGACAGAGAGTGGAAACAAGGGTATCACCTGGGGACAGAGAGTGGAAACAAAGGGTATCACCTTGGGGCAGAGGGTTGGAAACAATGGTATCAACTGGGGACAGAGGGGTGGAAACAAGGGTATCACCTGGGGACAGAGAGTGGAAACAAGGGTATCACCTGGGGACAGAGAGTGCAAACAAGGGTATTATCACCTGGGGACAGAGGAGTTGAGCAAAGGAAAACCTTTCTGTAGCCTTTATACTATAAATATATTGAATGCATAGGATGAGACCAATATTGAATGTGCTTCAAAATCACACAAAAAAATTACATTTTGATGCTCTGATACTTAATTGATTGTCCTGAGAATTGAGATTCATATTTTAGATGTTTTGTAATATATATAAAACTTCCAAGCCCTAAGCTACATATGTGGGAGGGGGGAATAGATTTTGGAATCAAGTGGGTTGTAAAATTTTCAATATAAAACCAGAATTTCTTATTTGTAACTTGTGCCAAACTATCAACAAATACTTAAGTTTTCCCCTATCCTCAGTTTGATAAGCACTGAGCTGTGTAAGACATGTAAAACTACAGAGTAAATGTTTGGCTCGGTTTCATAATTGCATGGTCTCGATAGAAAGCTTCAGAAAGACCTAAACACTAAAGTTATGATTGACTAAATTACTTACTTGTCAATACATCTCATATATAGACAAGCTGGATTTAATTTGAGCTCTCTAAATATCAAAAATAAAGTTTGACAGAAAAAACTACTTGGCAGTGCTTAAGAACGTCTTTAAAATATTTTAATTTCTGGTGATGATATGCTGGCACCTATTGGACATGTCGGATGAGATATCAGTGTGATCATTTGTACTGACTACACAGAATCGATTTAATAAAATGTGACAGAAATGGTCACCTCAGTACCAGACTCCATGACAAACCTGACAATTTTGACTTCACAACCATTAACACCCCTTTCCTCAGTAATACCAATCTCTCTAGCTTATGGAGTTTAACACTCCTCTCCTCAGTAATACTGATCACTTTAGTTTATGGAGTTTAACTCCCCTTTCCTCAGTAATACCAATACCTCTAGCTTATGGAGTTTACCACTCCTTTCCTCAGTAATTCCAATCTCTCTAGCTTATGGAGTTTAACACTCCTTTCCTCAGTAATACTGATCACTTTAGTTTATGGAGTTTAACACCCCTTTCCTCAGTAATACCAATCTCTCTAGCTTATGGAGTTTAACACTCCTTTCCTCAGTAATACCAATACCTCTAGCTTATGGAGTTTAACACTCCTTTCCTCAGTAATACCAATATCTCTAGCTTATGGAGTTTAACACTCCTTTCCTCAGTAATACCAATCTCTCTAGCTTATGGAGTTTAACACCCCTTTCCTCAGTAATACCAATCTCTTTAGCTTATGGAGTTTAACACCCCTTTCCTCAGTTATACCAATATCTCTAGCTTATGGAGTTTAACACTCCTTTCCTCAGTAATACCAATCTATCTAGCTTATTGAGTTTAACACTCCTTTCCTCAGTAATACCAATCTCTCTAGATTATGGAGTTTAACACTCCTTTCCTCAGTTATACCAATATCTCTAGCTTATGGAGTTTAAAACCCCTTTCCTCAGTAATACCAATCTCTTTAGCTTATGGAGTTTAACACCCCTTTCCTCAGTAATACCAATCTCTCTAGCTTGTGGAGTTTAACACACCTTTCCTCAGTAATACCAATCTCTCTAGATTGGTATTACTGAGGAAAGGGGTGTTATCCATAAGCTAGAGAAATTGGTATTACTGAGTAAAGGTGTGTTAAACTCCACAAGCTATAGAGATTGGTATTACCAATCTCTCTAGCCTATGGAGCTTAACACTCCTTTCCTCAGTGATACCAATCTCTCTAGCTTATGAATTTTAACACTCCTTTTCTCAGTTATACCAATATCTCTAGCTTATGGAGTTTATCACTCCTTTCCTCAGTGATACCAATCTCTCTAGCCTATGGAGCTTAACACTCCTTTCCTCCGTAATACCATTCTCTCTAGCTTATGAATTTTAACACTCCTTTCATCAGTAATACCAATCACTTTAGCTTATGGAGTTTATCACTCCTTTCCTCAGTAATACCAATCTCTCTAGCTTATGGAGTTTAACACTCCTTTCCTCAGCAATACCAATCTCTCTAGCTTATAGAGTTTAACACTCCTTTCCTCAGTAATACCAATCACTTTAGCTTATGGAGTTTAACACTCCTTTCCTCAGTAATACCAATCACTCTAGCTTATGGAGTTTAACAATCCTTTCCTCAGTAATACCAATCTCTCTAGCTTATGGAGTTATGGAATATCAGAGAAAGTGTTTTCCTCCTGCCCACTGTGAGGTGGCACTATAAAAGTGTTTTCCTCCTGCCCACAGTGAGGTGGCACTATAAAAGTGTTTTCCTCCTGCCCACAGTGAGGTGGCACTATAAAAGTGTTTTCCTCCTGCCCACAGTGAGGTGGCACTATAAAAGTGTTTTCCTCCTGCCCATAGTGAGGTGGCACTAAGAAAGTGTTTTCCTCCTGCCCACAGTGAGGTGGCACTATAAAAGTGTTTTCCTCCTGCCCACAGTGAGGTGGCACTATAAAAGTGTTTTCCTCCTGCCCATAGTGAGGTGGCACTATAAAAGTGTTTTCCTCCTGCCCACAGTGAGGTGGCACTATAAAAGATGCCATTGGAATTAAGCACGGTCCCACTACAAACAGAACACAATACATCTCTAGCACACACACTGGCATACACACATAGGGAGATATTAGCAAGGTGGCATATGACTAGTAGTTAGCGCCTGATATGGCTGCTCCTGCGAATTCCTCGATTTTCTTAATGATTAATGTATATGCTAATTGCATTAATTGTGTATCTATGTATACTGTAAGGCACTTTAGAGTGGCTTATGTTAGCTAGATAGGGCGCTATATCAAATGTTGTATATTATTATATTATTATGGAGTTTACATGTCTCATTTGATTTGCTTCTCCAGAGTCTGTCCTAAGTATTTTTTCCAATTGTTTTGGCATCTCCTTGGTTATTGTGTGACAGGAGATATAAAATACAGACTGGGGTTTGAATTTGGGACCCTCCAAAGTCCAGTCAGACGCTCAAACAATTGAGCTACCTGGTTGCCAACAATTGACCCTGTCTAGTTCTGCTACATTCCTCCATCTTTTTCCAAGTCTTCGCCCAAAAGACAGGAGATGAAAAATGTACGGCCAGCCTGAGGTTCGGACCCGGGACCCTTCAAACTCTAGACGGATGCACACTCTACCAATTGAGTTACCTGGTCGCAGACGATCGACCTCGTCCAGCTCCGCTACAATTGAATTTTGACTTTTCGGTTTGGATTTTGTTCTTGTGTTGCCACATTGGTTTATTTTGTTCTGTTCTATTTTTAATTTACTGTAAATATATATTTAAATGAGTTCAAATAATTGAGAAGAATTTGATTGTTCTGACACGGAGGCCAGATCTAAGGAGTGTGTGTATGTGTTATTACTTTCGTCCCAACACTGAATCAAATATCTCCTGGTCAGGTCAATTATAAAACTCCTGTTTATTGTGGCCTCCCAGTTTGTGCGATTGAATGAACAGTTTTACGCTGAGCCACTTGGGGAGTTACCAGGTGCTGAGACTTGTATTCTCAATCAAAACCTGGCAGACTGATGAGATATAAAGCTGATCAATAGAATTGTCTGTACGTTACGGTTAGGCAGTAAGATAGAGAAACAAAGCACCTTTCTATGCCAATTCACATGGCAAATGAGAACATACAAAGTCTATTTCACGATAATCATTATTCGTCATCCATTGTCATTTCACCTTGTAGATTTCAAGATAATAGAAAACTTCTGGACCTGTATTTAGTTAACTGGACATTTAATAATATCAATACCACCACATTGTTCATCAATGTGCTAGTGTTGATATAATGAGGCCTATCAAGGGGCCAGCTGAGGGGCTAGGCATTTTTAGGAAATGTTTAATTTCTTTTCATTTCTACAATGTATTTATTTTGTTTCTTGTATGACCTTGATTTGCAGCCCAAACTTTTTCAAAGCTGCACTTCAAAGCCATACAACAGTTTATTTCTGATATTTAACACTAGATCTGAGGCCACATGACAGACTACATGTATATCCTGGGGTCAGCATATACAATTAACTCTCTACATACACTGAGTGCCCCCTATACATTGAACACCCTACATACATTGGACACAATACATACATTGAACACCATACATACATTGAACACACTACATTCATTGAACACCCTACACACATTGAACACCCTACATACATTGAACACCCTACATACATTGAACACCCTACATACATTGAAGGCCCCACATACATTGAACACCCTACATACATTGAACACACTACATACATTGAACACCATACATACATTGAACACACTACATTCATTGAACACCCTACACACATTGAACACTCTACATACATTGAACACCCTACATACATTGAAGGCCCCAAATACATTGAACACCCTACATACATTGAACACACTACATACATTGCAGGCCCTACATACATTGAATATCCTCACTTACTGTGAACTTCTTACACTCCATGAACTTCCTAAACTATCAGAGTGTTGTACTTTTTGGTAGCTGTGTGTATATAAATCACTGATGCTCTCCAGGTCTGGTGATGTCAGAAGTAGACATATTGGTGTAGTTATTCCCAACATGATACCCCCAGTTTGTAAGAGGATTGATTGACAGATAAGATTTAATGAACGGCAATGTAAGAAACATGTGTAACTATTATAGTAGGATCAGGCTGGAGGAACTCAAGCTGTGAGCAACACTTTGTTTTAAGTCTGTGATGTTTGTAAATTAGCTTCATCCCATGGCAGTCAGAGTGTGTGCTATCTTTTCATTCTCCTTACAAAATAGGATTCAAAATCAAATTACTAAATCATTAAGTGCTGTTCATATATATGTGGCATTGCAACCTGGAGTATAATATTGAACTTGACACAGTATAATGATGTGTGGTATTTTAGAGTGCAGTTCTCCAACAGCTTAAGATTCATATCTAAACCTTGATGTCTGGATACCCTTCTGTCTTAGGACAGACAACTGGTCATGTTGTCTCTCTTATGGCTTCTATAGCGTTCCTCTGTGTTGTGGTAACATTGATCCTATCTTATGGTTTCTATAGTGTTCCTCAGTGTTGTGGTAACATTGATTTTATCTTATTGTTTCTATAGCGTTCCTCAGTGTTTGGGTAACATTGATCCTATCTTATGGTTTCTATAGTGTTCCTCAGTGTTGTGGTGACATTGATCCTATCTTATGGCTTCTATAGCGTTCCTCAGTGTTGTGGTAACATTGATTCTATCTTATGGTTTCTATAGTGTTCCTCAGTGTTGTGGTAACATTGATTTTATCTTATGGTTTCTATAGCGTTCCTCAGTGTTT
>NW_018408362.1:284441-287455 GCF_002113885.1 Mizuhopecten yessoensis | reverse complement strand
TATAGTGTTCCTCTGTGTTGTGGTAACATTGATTCTATCTTATGGCTTCTATAGCGTTCCTCTGTGTTGGGGTAACATTGATCCTATCTTATGGCTTCTATAGCATTCCTCAGTGTTGGGGTAACATTGATCCTATCTTATGGTTTCTATAGCGTTCCTCAGTGTTGTGGTAACATTGATCCTATCTTATGGATTCTATAGTGTTCCTCAGTGTTGTGGTGACATTGATCCTATCTTATGGCTTCTGTAGCATTCCTCTGTGTTGTGGTAACATTGATCCTATCTTATGGCTTCTATCGCATTCCTCAGTGCTGGGGTAACATTGGTCCTATCTTATGGTTTCTATAGTGTTCCTCAGTGTTGTGGTGGCATTGATCCTATCTTATGGTTTCTATAGCATTCCTCAGTGTTGTGGTGACATTGATCCTATCTTATGGCTTCTATAGCATTCCTCTGTGTTGTGGTAACATTGATCCTATCTAATGGTTTCTATAGTGTTCCTCAGTGTTGTGGTAACATTGATCCTATCTTATGGTTTCTATAGTGTTCCTCAGTGTTGTGGTAACATTGATCCTATCTTATGGTTTCTATAGTGTTCCTCAGTGTTGTGGTAACATTGATCCTATCTTATGGTTTCTATAGTGTTCCTCAGTGTTGTGGTAACATTGATCCTATCTTATGGTTTCTATAGTGTTCCTCAGTGTTGTGGTAACATTGATCCTATCTTATGGTTTCTATAGTGTTCCTCAGTGTTGTGGTAACATTGATCCTATCTTATGGTTTCTATAGTGTTCCTCAGTGTTGTGGTAACATTGATCCTATCTTATGGTTTCTATAGTGTTCCTCAGTGTTGTGGTAACATTGATCCTATCTTATGGTTTCTATAGTGTTCCTCAGTGTTGTGGTAACATTGATCCTATCTTATGGTTTCTATAGTGTTCCTCAGTGTTGTGGTAACATTGATCCTATCTTATGGTTTCTATAGTGTTCCTCAGTGTTGTGGTAACATTGATCCTATCTTATGGTTTCTATAGTGTTCCTCAGTGTTGTGGTAACATTGATCCTATCTTATGGTTTCTATAGTGTTCCTCAGTGTTGTGGTAACATTGATCCTATCTTATGGTTTCTATAGTGTTCCTCAGTGTTGTGGTAACATTGATCCTATCTTATGGTTTCTATAGTGTTCCTCAGTGTTGTGGTAACATTGATCCTATCTTATGGTTTCTATAGTGTTCCTCAGTGTTGTGGTAACATTGATCCTATCTTATGGTTTCTATAGTGTTCCTCAGTGTTGTGGTAACATTGATCCTATCTTATGGTTTCTATAGTGTTCCTCAGTGTTGTGGTAACATTGATCCTATCTTATGGTTTCTATAGTGTTCCTCAGTGTTGTGGTAACATTGATCCTATCTTATGGTTTCTATAGTGTTCCTCAGTGTTGTGGTAACATTGATCCTATCTTATGGTTTCTATAGTGTTCCTCAGTGTTGTGGTAACATTGATCCTATCTTATGGTTTCTATAGTGTTCCTCAGTGTTGTGGTAACATTGATCCTATCTTATGGTTTCTATAGTGTTCCTCAGTGTTGTGGTAACATTGATCCTATCTTATGGTTTCTATAGTGTTCCTCAGTGTTGTGGTAACATTGATCCTATCTTATGGTTTCTATAGTGTTCCTCAGTGTTGTGGTAACATTGATCCTATCTTATGGTTTCTATAGTGTTCCTCAGTGTTGTGGTAACATTGATCCTATCTTATGGTTTCTATAGTGTTCCTCAGTGTTGTGGTAACATTGATCCTATCTTATGGTTTCTATAGTGTTCCTCAGTGTTGTGGTAACATTGATCCTATCTTATGGTTTCTATAGCGTTCCTCAGTGTTGTGGTAACATTGATCCTATCTTATGGTTTCTATTTTATTCCTCAGTGTTGTGGTAACATTGATCCTATCTAATGGTTTCTATATTGTTCCTCAGTGTTGTGGTAACATTGATCCTATCTTATGGTTTCTAAAGCGTTCCTGTCTTCTGTGGTAACATTGACCCTATGTTGTGGTCACCATCACATTTTGACATTGACCCTCACTTGCCTTGTACAACATTGAATTGACCCGTATTTGTCTAAATCACTGTAATCTGGGCCCATTTTGACTTGTACCATTGTTACTTAGATTTTCTTGAGGTCACCCTGACATTGAATCTGTTTTGTCATTTGATAACCTTGACCCCCCTTTGTTATGATGACACTTGACATTGACCCCAATTTGTCATGTGATGTCCTTTATCCTCTGTTTACATAGCCTTGATAATATATTTGCTTTACATTCTGGTAGAAAGTATCTACAAGGTAGGGGTTCTGGAGGTAATGGAGATAACACCATCAGCCTGTAGATACCTGGTTTCACCTGGATGCTGTGATGGCCTCGAACACTTCCTGGTAAAGTTTAGTACCGGTTTGGCAGACACAACAGCGGCCTTTTAATGGCTACTGCTCATCTCATTACCATCCTGGCATTTAAGAATTACTTCATTAAGGTTTAGTTGGAAATCAAACAATTGTATGGTTATTTACAGCAGTTTTATAAGGTATATTAATAGTGAAAGTCTGGCATTGTAATATCCACCTTATGATACATGCTAGTTTTTGTGTTTGAGAGTAGAAACATCGTAATGTTAGCAGGTAAAGAGCTAGTAGCAGTGGGGTTTTTACCTTAACTTTACAACAGCCTGTTCCTTTATGAATATAGCATTGATTTTATTGAAATTGGGAATATATTTCTCTTTTTTTAGTCTTTTTGGGAAAACAAGGCCCTTTTTAGCCAGGGAAAACAGCCTGTTTTCGGCTGTAAAACTAAGCAAAAAAATCACTGAGTAGATGAAGGGTACAAGGGAATGAGATAAAAGGCAGTAAGGGAGAAGAAAGGGATGTGAATATGAGAGAGGGGGATGGTCATTTAGAGTATGTCAGCATCTGCATGGCATGGACAGGACTAGTTAAGGGCAGGTGGGGGTTGGA
>NW_018408362.1:283349-284305 GCF_002113885.1 Mizuhopecten yessoensis | reverse complement strand
AGGGGGTTGGAGGGGGAGGGGGAGGGGACTGAGAGGAGAGCACATGGAACATGCAACACATGCTAAGAGGATGAGGCAACCAAAATAAAAAAAGAGAGAATAAAAAAGAATATGAAGAAGTAGAAGTGCCAGTAAAAGAGATAAAAATTAAAGAAATGTGGAGAAAGGAGTGGGGGGAGGGGAGATAATAAGAGCTACTTCCTTGTGTAATTTTAGTTTTTACTTAAAATAAACAAAATTACTTTATAGTGAAGAAGAGAATACATGAATTGTTGTGTAGTGGTGAGTTCCAGATAGTATCAAGTTTACAGGAATTAGTTGTGCATGGGTCCTTTGTCCTAGTCTGAGAAAGAACATTGTCAAAGGAGTATTTGTATCAGAGAGTAGGAGCAGTTTCAATGGGTAAGTTGTCTTTCTTTTGAAAATGGAATTTTGAAATCATAAGAAACATATTAAATTGTAGATAAGTTTTTTCAGCTGTATGGGCAATGCATCAGAGGATGGTGTTTAGGATTCATATAGATATATACAAGCTCCAGTGAACATGTGTGGGTATGATCAGTGCTGCCTGACTGGTATACAGTCCCATTACTTCACTAGAGATCGCCCTACAAACATAACACAACAGCTCAGCATTGTTTGACATCCTACTTAATACTTGGCATGCATCATACCATCATGTTGATGTATTGGTTCCATCAACTCGTTTCTGCTAAATTTCATGTTTCAATAGAGAAATCAGGGATGATGAGGCATGCTATCATCACCATGGCATCTCAGCTCTATTGGTGTGAACCTCTGTGTAGTATTCAGGTCAGCCCTGTGTATAGTGGTGACATACAAATAGTGGTTATCTCCATGTGTATAGTGGTCACCTACTGATAGTGGTTATCTCCATGTGTATAGTGGTCACCTACTGATAGTGGTGACATAAAAATAGTGGTTATCTCCATTTA
>NW_018408362.1:278356-278439 GCF_002113885.1 Mizuhopecten yessoensis | reverse complement strand
CACCTACTGATAGTGGTGACATACAAATAGTGGTTATCTCCATGTCTATAGTGGTTACCTACTGATAGTGGTGACATACAAAC
>NW_018408362.1:274678-276771 GCF_002113885.1 Mizuhopecten yessoensis | reverse complement strand
ACACTGGTGGAGATGAAGCACCATATTACCTGTGTGATGACTATTGGTAATACTATGTATGAGAAGGGTATGTGATGTGACAGTAGAGTTGTTTCAGGGACTGCTGAGGTAGGACACTGGTAGAGAGGAAGCACCATATTACCTGTGTGATGACTATTGGTAATACTATTTATGAGAAGGGTATGTGATGTGACAGTAGAATTGTTACAGGGACTGGTGAGGTAGGACACTGGTGGAGATGAAGCACCATATTACCTGTGTGATGACTATTAGTAATACTATGTGTTAGAAGGGTATGTGATGTGACAGTGGAGTTGTTTCAGGGACTGGTGAGGTAGGACACTGGTGGAGATGAAGCACCATATTACCTGTGTGATGACTATTAGTAATACTATATGTCAGAAGGGTATGTGATGTGACAGTAGAATTGTTACAGGGACTGGTGAGGTAGGACACTGGTGGAGATGAAGCACCATATTACCTGTGTGATGACTTTATTAATACTATGTGTCGGAAGGGTATGTGATGTGACAGTAGAGTTGTTTCAGGGACTGGTGAGGTAGGACACTGGTAGAGATGAAGCACTATATTACCTTACATTGAGGACTTGTTTACCTCTATGGATTATTAATAGAACATTGAAGTTGTTTTGTGTTTCTGAGCATTATCTCTTTTAAGTTAATCAATAATAGCTTTGTTCATTATACAGCTAGTACAGAATGTGTCATTGTAATTAAGGTTAGTCTCGTGGAAGACTTCATCATTAGAGCAGCGTAAAATACTTCACCAATATATAATATCTTATTACGAGAAGCTTACAAGTATCTGACTTCCATGAAATTTTAATATGTCAGGCGTCAATTGCTAAAATAGGATTATGAATGATTAATGAGATGATGTAGAGCTCCTGGTACATAACATCAGATCATCTGTATACCACACTTAAACACAGACTGATGGTTATTATAGATTGATCATTTTGTAGACATGGTTCTGGCTATTGAAATTTCATTGATTGTAGAACACATGCATGACTGTGATTTTCATGCATGAAGATTTATAACAACCTAGACTATCTGTATGTCAGATGTCCATGTGTCTAGATCTGTGTACCCCTAGACTATCTGTATGTCAGATGTCCATGTGTCTAGATTTATGTGAACCTAAACTATCTGGATGTCAGATGTCCATGTGTCTAGATCTGTGTAAACCTAGACTATCTGTATGTCAGACGTCCATGTGTCTAGATCTGTGTAAACCTAGACTATCTGTATGTAAGATTTCCATGTGTCTAGATCTGTGTAAACCTAGACTATCTGTATGTAAGATTTCCATGTGTCTAGATCTGTGTAAACCTAGACTATCTGTATGTAAGATTTCCATGTGTCTAGATCTGTGTAAACCTAGACTATCTGTATGTAAGATTTCCATGTGTCTAGATCTGTGTAAACCTAGACTATCTGTATGTCCATGTTTCTAGATCTGTGTACACCTAGACTATCTGTATGTCAGATGTCCATGTGTCTATATCTGTGTAAACCTAGACTATCTGTATGTCAGACGTCCATGTGTCTAGATCTGTGTAAACCTAGACTATCTGTATGTAAGATTTCCATGTGTCTAGATCTGTGTAAACCTAGACTATCTGTATGTAAGATTTCCATGTGTCTAGATCTGTGTAAACCTAGACTATCTGTATGTCCATGTTTCTAGATCTGTGTACACCTAGACTATATGTATGTCAGGTATCTATGTGTTTTGATTTATGTGAACCTAGACTATCTGTATGTCAGATGTCCATGTTTCTAGATCTGTGTAAACCTAGACTATCTGTATGTCAGATGTCCATGTTTCTAGATCTGTGTACACCTAGACTATCTGTATGTCAGGTATCTATGTGTTTTGATTTATGTGAACCTAGACTATCTGTATGTCAGATGTCCATGTGTCTAGATTTATGTTAACCTAGACTATCTGTATGTCAAATATCCATGTGTCTAGATTTATGTTAAACTAGACTATCTGAATGTCAGATGTCCATGAGTCTAGATCTGTGTAAACCTAGACTATCTGTATGTCAGATGTCCATGTGT
>NW_018408362.1:270300-274482 GCF_002113885.1 Mizuhopecten yessoensis | reverse complement strand
TCTAGATCTGTGTAAACCTAGACTATCTGTATGTCAGATGTCCATGTGTCTAGATCTGTGTAAACCTAGACTATCTGTATGTCAGATGTCCATGTGTCTAGATCTGTGTACACCTAGACTATCTGCATGTCAGATGTCCATGTGTCTAGATCTGTTTAAACCTAGACTATCTGTATGTCAGATATCCATGTGTTTAGATCTGTGTAAACCTAGCCTATCGGTATGTCAGATCTCCATGTGTCTAGATCTGTATAAACCTAGACTATCTGTATGTCAGATTTCCATGTGTCTAGATCTGCGTAAACCTAGACTATCTGTATGGTATGTCAGATCTCCATGTGTCTAGATCTGCGTAAACCTAGACTATCTGTATGGTATGTCAGATCTCCATGTGTCTAGATCTGCGTAAACCTAGACTATCTGTATGGTATGTCAGATCTCCATGTGTCTAGATCTGCGTAAACCTAGACTATCTGTATGGTATGTCAGATCTCCATGTGTCTAGATCTGGGTAAACCTAGACTATCTGTATGTCAGATGTCCATGTGTCTAGATCTGTGTAAACCTAGACTATCGGTATGTCAGATCTCCATGTGTCTAGATCTGTGTAAACCTAGACTATCTTTCTAGATCTGTGTAAACCTAGAGTAGCTGTATGTCAGATGTCCATGTGTCTAGATCTGTTTAAACCTAGACTATCTGTATGTAAGATTTCCATGTGTCTAGATCTGCGTAAACCTAGACTATCTGTATGTTAGATGTCCATGTGTTTAGATCTGTATAAACCTAGTGTCTAGATCTGTGTAAACCTAGCCTATCGGTATGTCAGATCTCCATGTGTCTAGATCTGCGTAAACCTAGACTATCTGTATGTTAGATGTCCATGTGTTTAGATCTGTATAAACCTAGTGTCTAGATCTGTGTAAACCTATAGATGTCCATGTGTCTAGATTTATGTGAACCTAGACTATCTGGATGTCAGATGTCCATGTGTCTAGATTTATGTAAACCTAGACTATCTGTATGGTATGTCAGATCTCCATGTGTCTAGATCTGGGTAAACCTAGACTATCTTTATGTCAGATGTCCATGTGTCTATATCTGTGTACACCTAGACTATATGTATGTCAGAGGTCCATGTGTCTAGATCTGTGTACATCTAGACTATCTGTATGTCAGATGTCCGTGTGTCTAGATCTGTGTAAACCTATAGATGTCCATGTGTCTAGATTTATGTTAACCTAGACTCTCTGTATGTCAAATATCCATGTGTCTAGATTTATGTTAACCTAGACTATCTGTATGTCCGATGTCCATGTGTCTAGATCTGTGTACATCTAGACTATCTGTATGTCAGTTGTCCATGTGTCTAGATCTGTTTAAACCTAGACTATCTGTATGTCATATGTCCATGTGTCTAGATCTGGGTAAACCTAGACTATCTGTATGGTATGTCAGATCTCCATGTGTCTAGATCTGCGTAAACCTAGACTATCTGTATGGTATGTCAGATCTCCATGTGTCTAGATCTGTGTAAACCTAGCCTATCGGTATGTCAGATCTCCATGTGTCTAGATCTGCGTAAACCTAGACTATCTGTATGGTATGTCAGATCTCCATGTGTCTAGATCTGTGTACATCTAGACTATCTGTATGTCAGTTGTCCATGTGTCTAGATCTGTTTAAACCTAGACTATCTGTATGTCCGATGTCCATGTGTCTAGATCTCTAGATCTGTGTAAACCTAGACTATATGTATGTCAGATGTCCATGTGACTAGATCTGTGTACACCTAGACTATATGTATGTCAGAGGTCCATGTGTCTAGATCTGTGTACACCTAGTCTATCTGCATGTCAGATGTCCATGAGTCTAGATCTGTGTAAACCTAGACTATCTTTATGTCAGATGTCCATGTGTCTAGATCTTTGTACAGCTAGACTATCTGCATGTCAGATGTCCATGAGTCTAGATCTGTGTAAACCTAGAGTAGCTGTATGTCAGATGTCCATGTGTTTAGATCTGTATAAACCTAGTGTCTAGATCTGTGTAAACCTATAGATGTCCATGTGTCTAGATTTATGTGAACCTAGACTATCTGTATGTCCGATGTCCATGTGTCTAGATCTCTAGATCTGTGTAAACCTAGACTATATGTATGTCAGAGGTCCATGTGTCTAGATCTGTGTAAACCTAGCCTATCTGTATGTCAGATGTCCGTGTGTCTAGATCTGTGTAAACCTATAGATGTCCATGTGTCTAGATTTATGTTAACCTAGACTATCTGTATGTCCGATGTCCATGTGTCTAGATCTTTGTACAGCTAGACTATCTGCATGTCAGATGTCCATGAGTCTAGATCTGTGTAAACCTATAGATGTCCATGTGTCTAGATTTATGTGAACCTAGACTATCTGGATGTCAGATGTCCATGTGTCTAGATTTATGTGAACCTAGACTATCTGTATGTCAAAGATCCATGTGTCTAGATTTATGTGAACCTAGACTATCTGGATGTCAGATGTCCATGTGTCTATATCTGTGTACACCTAGACTATATGTATGTCAGATGTCCATGTGACTAGATCTGTGTACACCTAGACTATATGTATGTCAGAGGTCCATGTGTCTAGATCTGTGTACCCCTAGACTATCTGTATGTCAGTTGTCCATGTGTCTAGATCTGTATAAACCTAGACTATCTGTATGGTATGTCAGATCTCCATGTGTCTAGATCTGTGTAAACCTAGAGTAGCTGTATGTCAGATGTCCATGTGACTAGATCTGTGTACACCTAGACTATCTGCATGATCTGTATGTCAGATGTCCATTTGTCTAGATTTATGTTAACCTAGACTATCTGTATGTCCGATGTCCATGTGTCTAGATCTGAGTAAACCTAGACTATCTGTATGTCCGATGTCCATGTGTCTAGATCTGAGTAAACCTAGACTATCTGTATGTCCGATGTCCATGTGTCTAGATCTCTGGATCTGTGTAAACCTAGACTATATGTATGTCAGATGTCCATGTGACTAGATCTGTGTACACCTAGACTATCTGCATGATCTGTATGTCAGATGTCCATGTGTTTAGATCTGTATAAACCTAGTGTCTAGATCTGTGTAAACCTATAGATGTCCATGTGTCTAGATTTATGTTAACCTAGACTCTCTGTATGTCAAATATCCATGTGTCTAGATTTATGTTAACCTAGACTATCTGTATGTCATATGTCCATGTGTCTAGATCTGTTTAAACCTAGACTATCTGTATGGTATGTCAGATCTCCATGTGTCTAGATCTGGGTAAACCTAGACTATCTGTATGTAAGATTTCCATGTGTCTAGATCTGTGTAAACCTAGAGTAGCTGTATGTCAGATGTCCATGTGTCTAGATCTGTGTAAACCTAGACTATCTTTATAGCATATTTTCATATTTCTAGCGTTTGGGAATATCTTTTGTTTGGTTCAAGTTTATTTAGCCCCCTTATAAGATTTCCTGATTGGATCAGAAAATGTTTGAGTCACCTGCCTGACCACGTGGGTTTTCTTCAGGTACTCTGGTTTCCTCCTTCCCTTTCTCTATTATCCAGGCCAACAAGAGTTATTGATATAAACTTGTTTCATAAACTGTAGCTAAATAAAAAGTAAAATAATATAAAAAAATGTAGATATTTTGAGATTTTATCATGTGTCTATATTTGTATTAAACAAGACTATATGTTTGTCAAATGTTTCATAAGTCTGTTTTATTTTGACACTCACAGCTATCCAGCTCGCATTGTTTGCCATGGGCTGTACCAGGTAGGCCTAGATGTTGTACCAGTAGTGCAGTTAGGACCTGTAGGTAGCCAGAAGTACATAGTAGTACCTTCAGAACCTGCATGTTCTGTAATAATTGTCCTTCCTGTGTCAGAGTGTTATAGTACTGTAATGTGTCAGAGTGTTGTAGTACTGTAGTGTGTCAGAGTGTTATAGTACTGTAATGTGTCAGAGTGTTGTAGTACTATAATGTGTCAGAGTGTTGTAGTACTGTAATGTGCCAGAGTGTTGTAGTACTGTAATGTGTCAGAGTGTTGTAGTACTGTAATGTGTCAGAGTATTGTAGTACTGTAATGTGCCAGAGTGTTGTAGTACTGTAATGTGTCAGAGTGTTGTAGTACTGTAATGTGTCAGAGT
>NW_018408362.1:249327-264937 GCF_002113885.1 Mizuhopecten yessoensis | reverse complement strand
TATACATATATTATACAGACATACTACACTATATACATATATTATACAGACATACTACACTATATATATATATTATACTGACATACTACAATATATACATATATTATACTGACATACTACACTATATACATATATTATACAGACATACTACACTTTATACATATATTATACTGACATACTACACTATATACATATATTATACAGACATACTACACTTTATACATATATTATACAGACATACTACACTATATACATATATTATACTGACATACTATACTTTATACATATATTATACTGACATACTACACTATATACATATATTATACTGACACAAAACACTATATACATATATTATTCTGACATACATATTAACCTACAGATACCTGTTTGTTTATTATGTAGACATCAGGGATCCTTGTGCAGGTTAATGTATGTCAGCACGGTCTGTAGCAGGAGAAAGGTGCTCGTTAGATAGACTACCACCTATATTTATGTATTTGGGTATAATATATATACTTTGTCAGTAGGTTCCATGAAAAACGAGAATTCAATTTGCCGGTGGTCAACCCAGACTTTCCTAACTTATTTGCATTGTAGGAGGATTGTTTGCATTTGACTGGTTTCTGTGAGCTTCTGATATTGCTTTGGGAATAAAGCAATTTTATTTTTGCAAGTCAATATCTGTGTGATAGGTTCGGGCCGAGTCAATATCTGTGTGATAGTTGTGTCAAGTCTTTATCTCGTAAGCCTCACCTCCAAATCAGTTCCGCTGACCTTGATAGACATGACAGCTTGTCCTTAGTATGTTCAGCCAACCCAAGCTCAAAAATCTCATGAATATATTGATAGACAATGCCACCAGAATAGGAGTGAGCAAGTCTGACGTTCCCTTTGGAATCCTCCGGGATGGATTTGTATATTAGAGCTGTTTTTCATTGAAATGTCAGCAGATATGGTGATTTGGTGATATGTTGGCCAACATTCCATTGGGGTTTCAGACTCATCCCTAATGGTGTTTCTCTAGACATGTCAACTTTCTAGTGGCCATCACTAGTAGATATCGTGATTCCTATAGCCTTTGGGGATTAACATGTATCATCACTGATGTATGTAGACTGGCTTGTACAGGGTAACTGGATAAAGGATATTTCCATGTTTCATATAGCTAACTCACTGAAATTTAGGGTACACATGACAAACATAGGGTACACATAACAAACATAGGGTACACATGACAAACATAGGGTACACATGACAAACATAGGGTACACATGACACAACATAAGGTTCACATGACAATCATAGGGTACACATGACAAAACATAGGGTACACATGACATCATAGGGTACACATGAAAAATATAGGGTTCACATGACAAATATAGGGTACACATGACAAAACATAGGGTACACATGACAATCATAGAGTACACATGACAAACATAGGGTTCACATGACATAGAGTACGCATGACAAACATAGGGTTCACATGGCAAACATAGGGTACACATGATAAACATAGGGTTCACATGACAAACATAAGGTTCACATGAAAAATATAGGGTACACATGACAAAACATAGGGTTCACATGACAAACATAGAGTACACATGACAAAAATAGGGTTCACATGAAAAATATAGGGTACACATGACAAAACATAGGGTTCACATGACAAAACATGGGTACACATGACAGTATAAGGTAAGCATGACAATCATAGAGTACACATGACAAACATAGGGTTCACATGACAAACATAGAGTACGCATGACAAACATAGGGTACACATGACAAAACATAGGGTTCACATGACAAACATAGGGTTCACATGACAAACAAGCTAGATATGACAAAGAGTTCATAAAACAAAGGATGTGCATGACAGATGAACAGTTCTCATAACAAACAATTCACAAAGACAATAGGGTACTTTCCTTAAAGTCTTATCATTTCTTGCATGCTTACTGTACATATTTTGAAGTCATTTTTTACAGGATGATACTTAAATACTGTAGAAGGACAATGCCTGTTCCTTTGGTATGACACTCCCCAGTGACAGTGTGACTGTAGAAGGACAATGCCTGTTCCTTTGGTAGGACACTCCCCAGTGACAGTGTGACTAGAAGGACAATGTCTGTTCCTTTGGTCTGACACTCCCCAGTGACAGTGTGACTAGAATGACAATGCCTGTTCCTTTGGTATGACACTCCCCAGAGACAGTGTGACTAGAAGGACAATGTCTGTTCCTTTGGTCTGACACTCCCCAGTGACAGTGTGACTAGAATGACAATGCCTGTTCCTTTGGTATGACACTCCCCCGTGACATTGTGACTGTAGAAGGACAATGTCTGTTCCTTTGGTATGACACTCCCCAGTGAGAGTGTGACTAGAAGGACAATGTCTGTTCCTTTGGGATGACACTCCCCAGTGACAGTGTGACTAGAAGGACAATGTCTGTTCCTTTGGGATGACACTCCCCATTGACTGTGTGACTGTAGAAGGAAAATGTCTGTTCCTTTGGTCTGACACTCCCCAGTGACAGTGTGACTAGAAGGACAATGTCTGTTCCTTTGGGATGACACTCCCCATTGACTGTGTGACTGTAGAAGGAAAATGTCTGTTCCTTTGGTCTGACACTCCCCAGTGACAGTGTGACTAGAAGGACAATGTCTGTTCCTTTGGGATGACACTCCCCAGTGACAGTGTGACTAGAAGGACAATGTCTGTTCCTTTGGTATGACACTCCCCATTGACTGTGTGACTGTAGAAGGACAATGTCTGTTCCTTTGGTCTGACACTCCCCAGTGACAGTGTGACTAGAATGACAATGCCTGTTCCTTTGGTATGACACTCCCCAGTGACATTGTGACTGTAGAAGGACAATGTCTGTTCCTTTGGTATGACACTCCCCATTGACTGTGTGACTGTAGAAGGAAAATGTCTGTTCCTTTGGTCTGACACTCCCCAGTGACAGTGTGACTAGAAGGACAATGCCTGTTCCTTTGGTATGACACTCCCCAGTGACAGTGTGACTAGAAGAACAGCCTGTTCCTTTGGTATGATACCTCCCAGTGACAGTGTGACTGTAGAAGGACAATGTCTGTTCCTTTGGTATGACACTTCCCAGTGACAGTGTGACTAGAAGAACAGCCGGTTCCTTTGGTATGATACCTCCCAGTGACAGTGTGACTGTAGAAGGACAATGTCTGTTCCTTTGGTATGACACTGCCAAGTGACAGTGTGACTAGAAGAACAGCCTGTTCCTTTGGTATGATACCTCCCAGTGACAGTGTGACTGTAGAAGGACAATGTCTGCTCCTTTGGTATGACACTCCCCAGTGACAGTGAGACTATAGAAGGACAATGCCTGTTCCTTTTGTATAACACTCCCCAGTGACAGTGTGACTAGAAGGACAAGGCCTGGTCCTTTGGTATGACACCCCCCAGTGACAGTGTGACTAGAAGGACAATGCCTGTTCCTTTGGTATGACACTCCCCAGTGACAGTGAGACTATAGAAGGACAATGCCTGTTCCTTTTGTATGACACTCCCCAGTGACAGTGTGACTAGAAGGACAATGCCTGTTCCTTTGGTCTGACACTCCCCAGTGACAGTGTGATTGTAGACGGACAATGTCTATTCCTTTGGTATGACACTCCCCAGTGACAGTGTGACTAGAAGGACAAGGCCTGGTCCTTTGGTATGACACCCCCCAGTGACAGTGTGACTAGAAGGACAATGTCTGTTCCTTTGGTATGACACTCCCCAGTGACAGTTTAACTGTATAAAGACAGTGTCTGTTCCTTTAATTGGTATGACGCTCCCCAGTGACAGTGAGACTATAAAAGGACAATGCCTGTTCCTTTTGTATGACACTCCCCAGTGACAGTGTGACGAGAAGGACAATGCCTGGTCCTTTGGTATGACGCTCCCCAGTGACAGTGTGACTAGAAGGACAATGTTTGTTCCTTTGGTATGACACTCCCCAGTGACAGTTTAACTGTATAAGGACAGTGTCTGTTCCTTTAATTGGTATGACGCTCCCCAGTGACAGTGAGACTATAGAAGGACAATGCCTGTTCCTTTTGTATGATACTCCCCAGTGACTGTGTGACTAGAAGGACAATGCCTGTTCCTTTGGTATGACACTCCCCAGTGACAGTGTGACTAGAAGGACAATGCCTGTTCCTTTGGTATGACACTCCCCAGTGACAGTGTGAGTAGAAGGACAATGCCTGTTCCTTTGGTATGACACTCCCCAGTGACAGTGTGACTAGAAGGACAATGCCTGTTCCTTTGGTATGACACTCCCCAGTGACAGTGTGACTAGAAGGACAATGCCTGTTCCTTTGGTATGACACTCCCCAGTGACAGTGTGACTAGAAGGACAATGCCTGTTCCTTTGGTATGACACTCCCCAGTGACAGTGTGACTAGAAGGACAATGCCTGTTCCTTTGGTATGACACTCCCCAGTGACAGTGTGACTAGAAGGACAATGCCTGTTCCTTTGGTATGACACTCCCCAGTGACAGTGTGACTAGAAGGACAATGCCTGTTCCTTTGGTATGACACTCCCCAGTGACAGTGTGACTAGAAGGACAATGCCTGTTCCTTTGGTATGACACTCCCCAGTGACAGTGTGACTAGAAGGACAATGCCTGTTCCTTTGGTATGACACTCCCCAGTGACAGTGTGACTAGAAGGACAATGCCTGTTCCTTTGGTATGATGCTCTCCAATGACAGTGTAATTCTAGAAGGACAATGTCTGTTCCTTTGGTATGACACTTCCCAGTGACAGTGTGACTAGAAGAACAGCCTGTTCCTTTGGTATGATACTCCCCAGTGACAGTGTGACTAGAAGGACAATGCCTGTTCCTTTGGTATGACACTCCCCAGTGACAGTGTGACTAGAAGGACAATGCCTGTTCCTTTGGTATGACACTCCCCAGTGACAGTGTGACTAGAAGGACAATGCCTGTTCCTTTGGTATGACACTCCCCAGTGACAGTGTGACTAGAAGGACAATGCCTGTTCCTTTGGTATGATACTCCCCAGTGACAGTGTGACTAGAAGGACAATGCCTGTTCCTTTGGTATGACACTCCCCAGTGACAGTGTGACTGTAGAAGGACAATGTCTGTTCCTTTGGTATGACACTTCCCAGTGACAGTGTGACTAGAAGGACAATGCCTGTTCCTTTGGTATGATGCTCTCCAATGACAGTGTAATTGTAGAAGGACAATGTCTGTTCCTTTGGTATGACACTTCCCAGTGACAGTGTGACTAGAAGAACAGCCTGTTCCTTTGGTATGATACTCCCCAGTGACAGTGTGACTAGAAGGACAATGCCTGTTCCTTTGGTATGATGCTCTCCAATGACAGTGTAATTGTAGAAGGACAATGTCTGTTCCTTTGGTATGACACTTCCCAGTGACAGTGTGACTAGAAGAACAGCCTGTTCCTTTGGTATGATACTCCCCAGTGACAGTGTGACTAGAAGGACAATGCCTGTTCCTTTGGTATGACACTCCCCAGTGACAGTGTGACTAGAAGGACAATGCCTGTTCCTTTGGTCTGACACTCCCCAGTGACAGTGTGACTAGAAGGACAATGTCTGTTCCTTTGTGTGACTCTCCCCAGTGACAGTGTGACTGTAGAAGGACAATGCCTGTTCCTTTTTGTGACTCTCCCCAGTGACAGTTTGATTAGATGGACAATGCTGGGTTGGTGTGAGTTTCCGAAGAGACAGATCACCAATACTCTGATGGTTTATTGAAGCCTGCTCTTGGCGCTATGGACTTTTGATTTATTAGCCTGTTATGTTGCGAGATATTTGTGGTGGTGCTGATCGCTGATGTCTCCAGTATATAAAGGTTATCTGTCGGTTTACTGTTGGATACCATTTATGTTTCATGAGAGTGATCAAATACTTCTATATTTTTATTGATGTGCCACACAGGTGAAAGTATTTAAGCGTTCTGTCACCAGAGTGACATATAAATACAATGGGAAACCATTACATATTTCATTTAACACATTTTTAGAACTTTTTATGAAGAAAATGACCATCAAAGAAACAGAAAGGGTTTTGCAATGTCGGAGTCTTTTTACATTGTTGGCGAGACCTCACTTTCTGATGTCAGACTTTTAACGTCACAATTAAGAAACAAGACCTACATAATTATTTGAAGCTTTCTGATTGGTTATTATATGTAGTAAATCTGTAATCTGTATATTCTTTGATTTAAATTAAAGGACCTATTATTTCATTTTGATATTTCTCTCAGTGAAAAGTAACATATATTAACATAAGTTATCTGCATTTTCCTCTAGTTAAAAATGAAATATATTATGCTAATGTTTTAAGGGGAACTATTAAAGGAGACGATTTCTGATATGAAGAGTGTATCCTTGCATGACAGATATTTTTAGATCACCTGAGCTTTGCTCAAGTGACCTATTCCAATCACTTTCCGTCCGTCGTCGTCCGTCGTGCGTCGTGCGTAAACTTTTCACATTTTCAACTTCTTCTCAAGAACCAGTGGATGCAATTTTTTCATCCTTGGTAGATGAGGCTACCAAATTATAAAATTGGGATTCCTACCCCAACCCTAGGGGCCAGGGCGGGGCCCAAAAGGGAAAATTAACCAATATTTCAAAAATCTTCTTCTCCAGACTCAGAGGTATTACAGTCATTTTCTCTGCATGGATGGAAAGATCATCAGGGGCTTTATTTAAATTGTAAATTTCAGGACCCCCGAGCTATCCGTTCTCCCTTGGGGAGGGGGTAAAGTTTACTATAGTTTATATAGGGAAACAACACTTTTGGGTATATTTTGACAATTTGCTGTTGGAAATTATTTTTACTTGGTCAGAATCATCTTTGGTGGATGACGGTATCACATTGTAAACTTGGAATTCCTGCCCCATCCCCAGGGGTTAGAGCGAGGCCCCAAAGGGAACATTTACAAATATTTTAAAATGCTTATCCATTGATGACATGACAAGTATTGTATTTCACTTAGTTTACATGCTGATTTCCACATCACATCTTAACAATAAAATAAAGCTACCAGTACCTATGATATAACTCAGGTGACCGCTTAGGCCCTTGGGCCTCTTGTTATGATATACTGTTATTTCAAGTTCCTTTGAGAACATACATTGAGGTAGTTGGTCAGACTACCCATAACCCAATCTTTTTTCTACTTTGTGATTTTCTAGCTCCTCAAATTTAGATAACAAGAACAACAAATCTCCTTGTGGCAGCAGCAACAACTCCAACGACTTCAAAATGGCAGGAAAACACACATTAGGAGTCAGTAACCAGTTTCCAGCCCTAAACTCCCAGCAACGTCTCGGCGGATCTCCCTCAAAATCACGAAATAAGGTGGCACTCAAACCTGGCCGATCCCTTATGGACTGGATTCGCCTCGGCAACAGTGGCAAGGACCTGACTGGAGTTGGTCGCAAGGTCATCGAGGTCACACCGGAGGAGCTAGCTAAACATTCAACAGCTGACGACGCATGGATAGCTCTTCGGGGTCAGTCAAGTCACATTATCATTTCACTTTTAAATAGAGGTAATAATGGAATAGATCACACTATAATTGATGATTTAATCAATCAAACCATCCTGTAAGTTTATCATAGGATAACATAATGGGTTTTGATATTTAAAGAATGCTTTCTTTTTTGTTAGAATAATAAGCACTGTGGTGTGTTAAATATTTCAGGAAAAGTCTACAACATATCGCCATATTTGGAGTACCACCCAGGAGGGGAGGAGGAACTGATGAAGGGGGCAGGAATAGATGGCACACAGCTGTTTGATGAGGTAAGATCACAACCACAAGGGATGGAGAGGAGCAGGGTTAGACAGCACACAGCTGTTTGATGAGGTAAGATTACAACCACAAGGGATGGAGAGGAGGGGCAAGGTTAGACAGCACACAGCTGTTTGATGAGGTAAGATTACAACCACAAGGGATGGAGAGGAGGAGCAGGGTTAGACAGCACACAGCTGTTTGATGAGGTAAGATTACAACCACAAGGGATGGAGAGGAGGAGCAGGGTTAGACAGCACACAGCTGTTTGATGAGGTAAGATTACAACCACAAGGGATGGAGAGGAGGAGCAGGGTTAGACAGCACACAGCTGTTTGATGAGGTAAGATTACAACCACAAGGGATGGAGAGGAGGAGCAGGGTTAGACAGCACACAGCTGTTTGATGAGGTAAGATTACAACCACAAGGGATGGAGAGGAGGAGCAGGGTTAGACAGCACACAGCTGTTTGATGAGGTAAGATTACAACCACAAGGGATGGAGAGGAGCAGCAGGGTTAGACAGCACACAGCTGTTTGATGAGGTAAGATTACAACCACAAGGGATGGAGAGGAGGAGCAGGGTTAGACAGCACACAGCTGTTTGATGAGGTAAGATCACAACCACAAGCGATGGAGAGGAGCAGGGTTAGACAGCACACAGCTGTTTGATGAGGTAAGATCACAACCACAAGGGATGGAGAGGAGCAGGGTTAGACAGCACACAGCTGTTTGATGAGGTAAGATCACAACCACAAGGGATGGAGAGGAGGGGCAGGGTTAGACAGCACACAGCTGTTTGATGAGGTAAGATCACAACCACAAGGGATGGAGAGGAGCAGCAGGGTTATACAGCACACAGCTGTTTGATGAGGTAAGATTACAACCACAAGGGATGGAGAGGAGCAGCAGGGTTAGACAGCACACAGCTGTTTGGTCAAGATGATTGGGTAGAAATAGGTCTAGGATGAGGCAAAAATAAGGATGATGGGGGGATGCCTAAGTGAGGGATGGGGCTGAGGGGGACAGAATAAAAGGAGAACATGAGGGGCAAAGTAAGAAAACTGTGAAGAGTATGAGACACAAATAAAAAGATCAAGGAAAGCTAGGGAAGAAGGAGCAGAAATTCAAATAGCTCGGTTGATTAAAGGAAGGAGGTAGGAATAAGGAGGTGATGATAATTAAGGGTTGGGAGGGTTGTTGTCGTCTTCCTTAGGAATGTGTGATGTCTCTTTACTTAGGGAACTACACAGACTGCTCACACTAATGTCAGATGACTACAAGTCTGACACATAAGCTGCTTAGGTGATGGTCAGTATCGATATCATAAATGTCCAGTCACAAATCAATTAATGGCTGGGCTGGTTCATGGTGATATGGCTGATAAACAAAACTGTCAAAACCTATTTTTGTAAGAAAAATCTTCCTCTACTGAGGTTACAAATTGCTTGTTGTATACACATTATACAGTTGGCTCACATTAGGTTATGATACTGTTAACACATCACTAGTTAGTCCATACTGTTCTATCAGAGGGTGGTAGTTAGTCCATATTGTACTACCAGAGGGTACTAGTTAGTCCATATTGTACTACCAGAGGGTACTAGTTAGTCCCAAACTGTACTACCAGAGGGTACTAGTTAGTCCATACTGTACTACCAGAGGGTACTAGTTAGTCCCAAACTGTACTACCAGAGGGTACTAGTTAGTCCCAAACTGTACTACCAGAGGGTACTAGTTAGTCCCAAACTGTACTACCAGAGGGTACTAGTTAGTCCCAAACTGTACTACCAGAGGGTACTAGTTAGTCCCAAACTGTACTACCAGAGGGTACTAGTTAGTCCCAAACTGTACTACCAGAGGGTACTAGTTAGTCCCAAACTGTACTACCAGAGGGTACTAGTTAGTCCCAAACTGTACTACCAGAGGGTACTAGTTAGTCCCAAACTGTACTACCAGAGGGTACTAGTTAGTCCCAAACTGTACTACCAGAGGGTACTAGTTAGTCCCAAACTGTACTACCAGAGGGTACTAGTTAGTCCCAAACTGTACTACCAGAGGGTACTAGTTAGTCCCAAACTGTACTACCAGAGGGTACTAGTTAGTCCCAAACTGTACTACCAGAGGGTACTAGTTAGTCCCAAACTGTACTACCAGAGGGTACTAGTTAGTCCCAAACTGTACTACCAGAGGGTACTAGTTAGTCCCAAACTGTACTACCAGAGGGTACTAGTTAGTCCCAAACTGTACTACCAGAGGGTACTAGTTAGTCCCAAACTGTACTACCAGAGGGTACTAGTTAGTCCCAAACTGTACTACCAGAGGGTACTAGTTAGTCCCAAACTGTACTACCAGAGGGTACTAGTTAGTCCCAAACTGTACTACCAGAGGGTACTAGTTAGTCCCAAACTGTACTACCAGAGGGTACTAGTTAGTCCCAAACTGTACTACCAGAGGGTACTAGTTAGTCCCAAACTGTACTACCAGAGGGTACTAGTTAGTCCCAAACTGTACTACCAGAGGGTACTAGTTAGTCCCAAACTGTACTACCAGAGGGTACTAGTTAGTCCCAAACTGTACTACCAGAGGGTACTAGTTAGTCCCAAACTGTACTACCAGAGGGTACTAGTTAGTCCCAAACTGTACTACCAGAGGGTACTAGTTAGTCCCAAACTGTACTACCAGAGGGTACTAGTTAGTCCCAAACTGTACTACCAGAGGGTACTAGTTAGTCCCAAACTGTACTACCAGAGGGTACTAGTTAGTCCCAAACTGTACTACCAGAGGGTACTAGTTAGTCCCAAACTGTACTACCAGAGGGTACTAGTTAGTCCCAAACTGTACTACCAGAGGGTACTAGTTAGTCCCAAACTGTACTACCAGAGGGTACTAGTTAGTCCCAAACTGTACTACCAGAGGGTACTAGTTAGTCCCAAACTGTACTACCAGAGGGTACTAGTTAGTCCCAAACTGTACTACCAGAGGGTACTAGTTAGTCCCAAACTGTACTACCAGAGGGTACTAGTTAGTCCCAAACTGTACTACCAGAGGGTACTAGTTAGTCCCAAACTGTACTACCAGAGGGTACTAGTTAGTCCCAAACTGTACTACCAGAGGGTACTAGTTAGTCCCAAACTGTACTACCAGAGGGTACTAGTTAGTCCCAAACTGTACTACCAGAGGGTACTAGTTAGTCCCAAACTGTACTACCAGAGGGTACTAGTTAGTCCCAAACTGTACTACCAGAGGGTACTAGTTAGTCCCAAACTGTACTACCAGAGGGTACTAGTTAGTCCCAAACTGTACTACCAGAGGGTACTAGTTAGTCCCAAACTGTACTACCAGAGGGTACTAGTTAGTCCCAAACTGTACTACCAGAGGGTACTAGTTAGTCCCAAACTGTACTACCAGAGGGTACTAGTTAGTCCCAAACTGTACTACCAGAGGGTACTAGTTAGTCCCAAACTGTACTACCAGAGGGTACTAGTTAGTCCCAAACTGTACTACCAGAGGGTACTAGTTAGTCCCAAACTGTACTACCAGAGGGTACTAGTTAGTCCCAAACTGTACTACCAGAGGGTACTAGTTAGTCCCAAACTGTACTACCAGAGGGTACTAGTTAGTCCCAAACTGTACTACCAGAGGGTACTAGTTAGTCCCAAACTGTACTACCAGAGGGTACTAGTTAGTCCCAAACTGTACTACCAGAGGGTACTAGTTAGTCCCAAACTGTACTACCAGAGGGTACTAGTTAGTCCCAAACTGTACTACCAGAGGGTACTAGTTAGTCCCAAACTGTACTACCAGAGGGTACTAGTTAGTCCCAAACTGTACTACCAGAGGGTACTAGTTAGTCCCAAACTGTACTACCAGAGGGTACTAGTTAGTCCCAAACTGTACTACCAGAGGGTACTAGTTAGTCCCAAACTTAAACTACCAGAGGGTACTATTTAGTCCCAAACTGTACTACCAGAGGGTACTAGTTAGTCCCTAACTGTACTACTAGAGGGTGCTAGTTAGTCCCAAACTGTACTACCAGAGGGAATTAGTTAGTCCATACTGTTCTATCAGAGGGAACTAGTTAGTCACGAACTGTTCTATCAGAGGGTACTAGCTAGTTAGTCCCAACTGTTCTATCAGAGGGAATTAGTTTGTCCCTAACTGTACTACCAGAGGGTACAAGTTAGTCCCAATTGTACTACTAGAGGGTACTGGTTAGTCCCAACTGTACTACCAGAGGGAACTAGTTAGTCCCAAACTGTACTACTAGAGGGTGCTAGTTAGTTCATACTGTACTACCAGAGGGTACTAGTTAATCTCAAACTGTACTACTAGAGGGTGCTAGTTGGTCCCAAACTGTACTATTAGAGGGTGCTAGTTAGTCCCAAACTGTACTACTAGAGGGTGCTAGTTAGTTCATACTGTACTACCAGAGGGTACTAGTTAATCTCAAACTGTACTACTAGAGGGTTCTAGTTGGTCCCAAACTGTACTATTAGAGGGTGCTAGTTAGTCCCAAACTGTACTACCAGAGGATACTAGTTAGTCCCAAACTGTACTACCAGAGGGTATTAGTTAGTCCCCAACTGTACTACTAGAGGGTGCTAGTTAGTTCCAAACTGTTCTACCAGAGGGAATTAGTTAGTCCATACTGTTCTATCAGAGGGAACTAGTTAGTCACCAACTGTTCTATCAGAGGGTACTAGTTGGTCCCAACTGTTCTATCAGACAGTACTATCAAGTCCCAAACTGTACTACTAGAGGGTACTGGTTAGTCCCAAACTGTACTACTAGAGGGTGCTAGTTAGTCCCAAACTGTACTACCAGAGGGTACTAGCTAGTTCCCAACTGTACTACTAGAGGGTGCTAGTTAGTTCCAAACTGTTCTACCAGAGGGAATTAGTTAGTCCATACTGTTCTATCAGAGGGAACTAGTTAGTCCTCCTCTGTACTATCAGAGGGTACTAGTTGGTCCCAACTGTTCTATCAGACAGTACTATCCAGTCCCAAACTGTACTACTAGAGGGTACTGGTTAGTCCCAACTGTTCTATCAGAGGGAAAAAGTTAGTCCCTAACTGTTCTAGCAGAGGGTACTAGTTAGTCCCAAACTGTACTATCAGAAGATACTAGTTAGCCCCAAACTGTGTTATCAGCTAGTTAGTCCCCCACTTTACTATCAGAAGATACTTGTTAGTCCCAAACTGTTCTATCAGATGGAAAAAGTTAGTCCCGAACTGTTCTAGCAGAGGGTACTAGTTAGTCCCAATCTGTGTTATCAGAAGCTAGTTAGTCCCAAACTGTACTAGCAGAGGGTACTAGTTAGTCCCAAACTATACTACCAGAGGGTACTAGTTAGTCCCAAACTGTGTTATCAGCTAGTTAGTCCCCCACTGTTCTATCAGAAGATACTTGTTAGTCCAAAACTGTGTTATCAGAAGATACCAGTTAGTCCCCCACTGTACTATCAGAAGATACTAGTTAGTCCCAAACTGTGTTATCAGAAGATCCTAGTTAGTCCCCCACTGTACTATCAGAAGATACCATATTAGTCCCAAACTGTGTTATCAGAAGATACTAGTTAGTCCCCCACTGTACTGTCAGAAGATACTAGTTAGCCCCAAACTGTGTTATCAGAAGATACTAGTTAGTCCCTCACTGGTCTATCAGAAGATACTAGTTAGCCCCAAACTGTGTTATCAGAAGATACTAGTTAGTCCCTCACTGTACTATCAGAAGATACTAGTTAGTCTCAAACTGTGTTATCAGAAGATACTAGTTAGTCCCTCACTGTTCTATCAGAAGATACTAGTTAGCCCCAAACTGTGTTATCAGAAGATACTAGTTAGTCCCCCACTGTACTATCAGAAGATACTAGTTAGTCTCAAACTGTTCTATCAGAAGATACTAGTTAGTCCCCCACTGTACTATCAGAAGATACCATATTAGTCCCAAACTGTGTTATCAGAAGATACTAGTTAGTCCCAAACTGTATTATCAGAAGATACTAGTTAGTCCCCCACTGTTCTGTCAGAAGATACTAGTTAGTCCCAAACTGTGTTATCAGAAGATACTAGTTAGTCCCCCACTGTGTTATCATAGAGTACTCAAGGTTTATAGTCAATCAGTTAGTCAGTATGTCACTTAGTCCCAGAGGGTACTAGTCAGTCTTAAATTGTACTACCAGAGGTTACTAGTTAGTCCCAAAATGTACTATCATAAGGTTCTAGTTAGTCACCAACTGTTCTATCAAAGGGAATTAGTTAGTCCCAAACTGTTCTATCAAAGGGAATTAGTTAGTCCCAAACTGTTCTATCAGAGGGAATTAGTTAGTCACCAACTGTTCTATCAGAGGGAATTAGTTAGTCCCCCACTGTTCTATCAGTTAGTCAGTATGTCACTTTGTGTGGACATGTATCTTTGTCACACTACATTTACATGTTGTTCCCCATGTATCCTTTAGTCCAGATAATATCATGGATAGCAGAGTGTCGCATACTGGATTCATGTTCCATGATCAACTATACAAGTATATAGAGTTATGGCCCTTTGGACACCATGTGTCACTCTCTCCGGAGCTTAAGGTAATAGGATTGTGTCGCCATTTCTCAGTAGAATTTCTTCTAATTTTGTAGTTATATTGTTTTGAAGTAAAGAACATTTTCTGCCACAAAAAAATATAGGTTGTCAGAATTTTAAGGATTTTAAATGGAAATTTATGTAAAAAGGAGTGAATTTTGTAAAAAAAAAAAAAAAAAAAAAAGTTTTTGCAATATAATGTCAGTAAACATGATACTGACATAGATTAGTATTGCATTGATATATATCAATTTCATAAATGCTGAAATTGTGTAAAATTAATTATCTATAAACGATTAAAAATTGACATTTTATAATAAAACCATATACACATAGTAATTGCACGCAAGAGGTATCGTTCTTGAAAAACTTCACAGTAGTAAAATAGGTAGCCGGTTTCCTGAAGTACAGAAAATTAGAATGGACACATGTGACTCATTGATTAAAAAACAACTGAATTAATGCCTGGATTGCTTTGCAATACTTTAATATTGAAAGAACACACTGTTCTGTCAATAATAAGCATACAATATTCATCAGTTAAATATTAAACATTAGAATATGCGGAAATTGTGATACTGTCTCCCTACATTGGATTTTCAACTAGGGATGTACTTCCTATTTCCGTTTAGCAATACACTCCTATGACCTTAAGATAAGATTCATACTTTGTATCACCCACAATCACTAAATTCTGTATTCGAGTGACTTTTAGGAGGGTTAACTGTCACCTGCTGAAATCAGGTCCTGTGTGTCGACTCACTATAAAGAGTTATTGCCCTTTGTTCCTTATGGAAAACAAAGTTTGCAGATAGATTGTTAGCAATGTTTTGCATTATCGTGACTACACCAGTAATGTATGTGGTAACTTAAGTGCTGTCTCTCATCCTCAGGTACACAAGTGGGTCAATTATGAGTCCATGCTAGAAAAATGTTTTGTTGGAAAATTGAAAACAACTCCCGTCCAAAAAAGAGGTAAGTAAATACATTTAAATATACATCTTTAGTTTGAATGAAGAAAATAGAAACATTTTGATATAGAAGAGATATGAGGGGAAATGTAAATCCTAGTGATATTCAGTCACTGCCAGGTGGTACTAAGGTGTTGTTCTATTTTCAGGAAGTCTGTCCTCCATACTTCGACTCAAGCCCAGTGCTCCTAATGGTAAGTATCAAGTGTGAAAACCATAAAACCAGGTTCACC
>NW_018408362.1:243543-243668 GCF_002113885.1 Mizuhopecten yessoensis | reverse complement strand
GACACATGTATTATATACACACCTGGTTATCTAATTTGACACTTGTATTAAGCACACACCTGGTTATCTAGTTTGACACTTGTATTATATACACACCTGGTTATCTAGTTGGACACTTGTATTTA
>NW_018408362.1:236342-242198 GCF_002113885.1 Mizuhopecten yessoensis | reverse complement strand
CCTGGTTATCTAGTTTGACACTTGTATTAAATACACACCTGGTTTGATAGTTTAATTTGACACATGTATTGAATACACACCTGGATATCTAGTTTGACACTTGAATTAAATACATACCTGGTTATCTAGTTTGACAGATGTATTAAATACACACCTGGTTTTATAGTTTGACACCGGTATTGAATACACACCTGGATATCTAGTTTGACACATGTATTAAATACACACCTGGTTTTATAGTTTGACACCGGTATGAGGCACACACCTGGTTATCTAGTTTGACACATGTATTAAGCACACACCTGGTTATCTAGTTTGACAGATGTATTAAGCACACACCTGGTTATCTAGTTTGACACATGTATTAAACACATCCCTGATAAACTTATTTGACATATGACATCTTGTATTAAGCACATCCCTGATAAACTTATTTGACATATGAGATCTTGTATTAATCACATCCCTGATAAACTTATTTGACATATGACATCATGTATTAAGCACACCCTTAGTTAACTAATTTGACATATGACATCATGTATTAAGCACACCCCTGATAAACTTATTAGCTCACCTGGCACAAAGTGCCAAATGAGCTTATGCCGTGGCGAGGCGTCCGTCGTCCGTCCGTCCAGCCTCCGGCGTCCAGCGTCCGGCGTCAATATTTTACTTTAAACGACTTCTTCTTAATAACCGAAAGGCCTAGGGTGTCGATATTTGGCCAGAAGCAAACTGGGATGAAGGGCTACAAAGTTTGTTAAAATTAATGACCTTCACCCATTTTCAAGGTCACAGGGGTCAAATATGTTAAAAACTTTAAACATCTTCTTCTCGATAACCAAACTGCCCAAGTAGATGATATTTGGCCAGTAGCATGCTTAGGGGAAGGGCTACCAAGTTTGTTCAAATGAATTACCTTCAGTTATATTCAAGGTCACAGGGGTCAATTGTCTTAAAAAACCTTGAAACAATTTCTTCTGAATAACCAAAAGCCCAGGGTGATGACATTTGGCCAGTAGCATGCTGAGATGATTGGCTACAAAGTTTGTTCAAATGAATGACCTTTACCCATATTCAAGGTCACAGGGGTCAAATACGTTAAAAACTTTAAACAACTTCTTCTGAATAACCAAAATGCCCAGGGTGATGATATTTGGCCAGTAGCATGCTGAGATGAAGTGCTACAAAGTTTGTTCAAATGAATGACCTTCACCCATATTCAAGGTCACAGGGGTCAAATATGTTATAAAATTTGTTTGACTTTCAATCACAGGGATGAAATGTTTAAAAAAAAAATTAACTGGGTCTTTTGAATGAATTTTAATCATAAATACTGATGTTTTGCCTGTAGCTTTATTTTAGATCACTTTTAAGGTTACAAGTGTGAGATTTATACCAGGTGAGCGATGCAGGCCCATTGGGCCTCTTGTTTGACATATGACATCATGTATTAAGCACACCCCTAGTTAACTTATTTGACACATGACATCATGTATTAAGCACACCCCTAGTTAACTAATTTGACACATGCGATTAGATCTGTTTTACATAGTTTTATCTATGTACAGGAATCAACACCTGGTTTACCACGCTACCAGGTAACCCACCTGTCACAGCCCTAACAATTAACACCTGGTTTATCACACTACAAGGTAACCTACCTGTCACAGCCCTAACAATAAGGCCTGGTTTACCACACCGCCAGGTAACCCACCTGTCACACCCCTAACAATTAACACCTGGTTTATCACGCTACAAGGTAACCCACCTATCACAGCCCTAACAATTAACACCTGGTGTACCACACTACCAGGTAACCCACCTGTCACAGCCCTAACAATTAACACCTGGTTTATCACACTACAAGGTAACCCACCTGTCACAGCCCTAACAATTAATACCTGGTGTACCACACTCCCAGGTAACCCACCTGTCACAGCCCTAACAATTAATACCTGGTGTACCACACTACCAGGTAACCCACCTGTAACAGCCCTAAAAGTTAACACCTGGTTTACCACACCACAAGGTAACCTACCTGTCACACCCCTAACAATTAACACCTGGTTTACCACACTACCAGGTAACCCCCCTGTCACAGCCCTAACAATTAACACCTGGTTTACCAAACCACCAGGTAACCTACCTGTCACAGCCCTAACAATTAAAACCTGGTGTACCACCCCACCAGGTAACCCACCTGTCACACCCCTAACAATTAACACCTGATGTACCACACTACCAGGTAACCCACCTTACACAGCCCTAACAATTAACACCTGGTTTACCAAACCACCAGGTAACCTACCTGTCACAGCCCTAACAATTAAAACCTGGTGTACCACCCCACCAGGTAACCCACCTGTCACAGCCCTAACAATTAATACCTGGTGTACCACACTCCCAGGTAACCCACCTGTCACAGCCCTAACAATTAATCCCTGGTGTACCACACTACCAGGTAACCCACCTGTAACAGCCCTAAAAGTTAACACCTGGTTTACCACACCACAAGGTAACCTACCTGTCACACCCCTAACAATTAACACCTGGTTTATCACACTACAAGGTAACCTCCCTGTCACAGCCCTAACAATAAGGCCTGGTTTACCACACCGCCAGGTAACCCCCCTGTCACACCCCTAACAATTAACACCTGATGTACCACACTACCAGGTAACCCACCTTACACAGCCCTAACAATTAACACCTGGTTTACCAAACCACCAGGTAACCTACCTGTCACAGCACTAACAATTAACACCTGGTTTATCACACTACCAGGTAACCCACCTGTCACAGCCCTAAACATTAACACCTGGTTTACCACACCACCAGGTACCCCACCTGTCACACCCCTAACAATTAACACCTGGTTTATCACACTACAAGGTAACCCACCTGTCACAGCCCTAACAATTAATACCTGGTGTACCACACTCCCAGGTAACCCACCTGTCACAGCCCTAACAATTAATACCTGGTGTACCACACTACCAGGTAACCCACCTGTCACAAACCTAACAAGTAACACCTGGTGTACCACACTACCTGCAGGTAACCTACCTATCACAGCCCTAACAATTAACCCCTGGTGTACCACACTACCTGCAGGTAACCCACCTATCACAGCCCTAACAATTAACGCCTGGTTTACCACACCACCAGGTAACCCACCTGTCACAGCCCTAACAATTAATACCTGGTGTACCACACTACCAGGTAACCCACCTGTCAAACCCCTAACAAGTAACACCTGGTGTACCACACTACCTGCAGGTAACCTACCTATCACAGCCCTAACAATTAACACCTGGTGTACCACACTACCAGGTAACCCACCTGTCACACCCCTAACAATTAACACCTGGTGTACCACACTATCAGGTAACCCACCTCTCACAGCCCTAACAATTAACACCTGGTTTATCACACTACAAGGTAACCCACCTATCACAGCCCTCACAATTAAAACCTGGTGTACCACACCACCAGGTAACCCACCTGTCACACCCCTAACAATTAACACCTGGTGTACCACACTATCAGGTAACCCACCTCTCACAGCCCTAACAATTAACGCCTGGTTTATCACACTACAAGGTAACCCACCTATCACAGCCCTAACAATTAAAACCTGGTGTACCACACCACCAGGTAACCCACCTGTCACACCCCTAACAATTAACACCTGGTGTACCACACTACCAGGTAACCCACCTGTCATACCCCTTACAATTAACACCTGGTGTACCACACTACCTGCAGGTAACCTACCTATCACAGCCCAAACAATTAACACCTAGTGTACCACACTACCTGCAGGTAACCCACCTATCACAGACCTAACAATTAACACCTGGTGTACCACACTACCTGCAGGAAACCCACCTATCACAGCCCTAACAATTAACACCTGGTGTACCACACAACCAGATAACCCACCTGTCACACCCCTAACAATTAGTACCTGGTTTACCACACCACCAGGTAACCCACCTGTCACACCCCTAACAATTAACACCTGGTGTACCACACTACCAGGTAACGCACCTGTCACAGCACTAACAATTAACACCTGGTTTATAACACCACCAGGTAGTCCACCTGTCACAGCCCTAACAAGTAACGCCTGGTTTACCACACCACCAGGTAACCCATCTGTTACAGCCCTAACAATTAACACCTGGTGTACCACACTACCAGGTAACCCACCTGTCACACCCCTAACAATTAGTACCTGGTTTACCACACCACCAGGTTACCCACCTGTCACACCCCTAACAATTAACATAAATTACCAGTGTTACTGTGTTAACACCCTGGTAACACCTTTAGTCCTATTTAGGGAGTATATTAAGTAATTTTTTCCCTCCAGGTCCAGCAGTTGTACAGCCACCTCCACCCATGGGACCTCCCCCTCCCCCGGGGTCCAGCCCCCCACGGTAAGTTACCCTCAACTCACTACACAGATAAGAAAGAAAACAGAAGTGCTAGTACTCTAATTTGTTGATGTGTATATTATAATATTCTTATAAGGTATATGTTCTTCTAATGGAAAGGAACTTTGGAGATAGTCTTTACCATTTGTGTTTTGCTGGGTTATCTTTCGGGCAGGGAGGAGGAGGCTATACATATTTATCTGTATTGTTTTGATCTCATTTTATTTTCTAATATATTTTCTTACTCTTTTGTCTGATTCCATTGCAGGATTATATAGTGTCTACCAATACTGCATTCAATGAGGTATCTCATAGTTTTGACCCTTAAAACTAAGAAATGTTGAGATTGTTCTAGTTGTTGTCTTGTGTACAGATTTGACTGGTACCAGAATGATACAACAGTGACCCTGGTGGTTTATACCAAATGGAAAGAGATGAGAAAGGAAAATATCATCATAGACAGAAATGGCCGTGAGCTAACAGCCTGTGTGTATATAGAGGACCATACATTCACCATACACATAGGTAGGTATTACGCCATACACATAGGTAGGTATTACGCCATACACATAGGTAGGTATTATGCCATACACATAGGTAGGTATTACACCATACACATAGGTAGGTATTACGCCATACACATAGGTAGGTATTACGCCATACACATAGGTAGGTATTACGCCATACACATAGGTAGGTATTACGCCATACACATAGGTAGGTATTACGCCATACACATAGGTAGGTATTACGCCATACACATAGGTAGGTATTACGCCATACACATAGGTAGGTATTACGCCATACACATAGGTAGGTATTACGCCATACACATAGGTAGGTATTACGCCATACACATAGGTAGGTATTACGCCATACACATAGGTAGGTATTACGCCATACACATAGGTAGGTATTACGCCATACACATAGGTAGGTATTACGCCATACACATAGGTAGGTATTACGCCATACACATAGGTAGGTATTACGCCATACACATAGGTAGGTATTACGCCATACACATAGGTAGGTATTACGCCATACACATAGGTAGGTATTACGCCATACACATAGGTAGGTATTACGCCATACACATAGGTAGGTATTACGCCATACACATAGGTAGGTATTACGCCATACACATAGGTAGGTATTACGCCATACACATAGGTAGGTATTACGCCATACACATAGGTAGGTATTACGCCATACACATAGGTAGGTATTACGCCATACACATAGGTAGGTATTACGCTATACACATAGGTAGGTATTACGCCATACACATTGGTAGGTATTACGCCATACACATAGGTAGGTATTACGCCATACAATTAGGTAGGTATTATGCTATACACATAGGTAGGTATTACGCCATACACATAGGTAGGTATTACGCCATACACAT
>NW_018408362.1:231745-232704 GCF_002113885.1 Mizuhopecten yessoensis | reverse complement strand
ATGTAACACATGACATATCCCAGGGGAATAGAGAACCTACGTAAATGTAACACATGACATATCCCAGGGGAATAGAGAACTTACGTAAATGTAACACATGATATATCCCAGGAGAATAGAGAACCTACGTAAATGTAACACATGACATTTCCCAGGGGAATAGATAACTTACGTACATGTAACACATAACATTTCCCAGGGGAATAGAGAACAGACGTAAATGTAACACCTTACATTCTGAGGTTGTCGCACGGAAGGCCTTCAACAACCTTCAGCACACTTCCAACAATCTTTGTCTAGAATGTATCCGTACAAAGTATCAGAGACGGGAGAATATCCCCCATTTATAGGCTTATTGTCAGGGGTTCTCATATAAGTGCCATACAAATCAGAGCAGGCCACACAATATCTAATCAGACTGTGGAAATCCAACAAACTAATTTTGTAACTGTCACATCACTAGAGAATTACTGCTAATATTCTCCAGTCTGTAATAGATTTTGTTAACTGTTCCTGTTGGTCATCGCAGTGAATACATGTGTTTATGTCCCCAATCTGAAAATGTATCTGACAAGACAATGACCAATCTGACCTTTCAACGGTATTTTTGATTGGCATTAGAGTGGGGGTAAAAAAAAACGGAGATTGAGAAGGGGTGGAGAATTAAGGATATTGGGAAGGGAACAGGGAGTGGAGAATTAAGGTTATTGGGAAGGGGACAGAGGGAGTGGAGAATTAAGGATATCGGGAAGGGAACAGGGAGTGGAGAATTAAGGTAATTGGGGAGGGGACAGAGGGAGTGGAGAATTAAGGATATTGGGAAGGTGACAGAGGGAGTAGAGAATTAAGGATATTGGGAAGGGAACAGGGAGTGGAGAATTAAGGTAATTGGGAAGGGGACAGAGGGAGTGGAGAATTAAGGTAATTGGGAAGGGGACAGAGGGAGTGGAGAATTAAGG
>NW_018408362.1:213965-231059 GCF_002113885.1 Mizuhopecten yessoensis | reverse complement strand
ATGTAACACATGACATATCCCAGGGGAATAGAGAACCTACGTAAATGTAACACATGACATATCCCAGGGGAATAGAGAACTTACGTAAATGTAACACATGATATATCCCAGGAGAATAGAGAACCTACGTAAATGTAACACATGACATTTCCCAGGGGAATAGATAACTTACGTACATGTAACACATAACATTTCCCAGGGGAATAGAGAACAGACGTAAATGTAACACCTTACATTCTGAGGTTGTCGCACGGAAGGCCTTCAACAACCTTCAGCACACTTCCAACAATCTTTGTCTAGAATGTATCCGTACAAAGTATCAGAGACGGGAGAATATCCCCCATTTATAGGCTTATTGTCAGGGGTTCTCATATAAGTGCCATACAAATCAGAGCAGGCCACACAATATCTAATCAGACTGTGGAAATCCAACAAACTAATTTTGTAACTGTCACATCACTAGAGAATTACTGCTAATATTCTCCAGTCTGTAATAGATTTTGTTAACTGTTCCTGTTGGTCATCGCAGTGAATACATGTGTTTATGTCCCCAATCTGAAAATGTATCTGACAAGACAATGACCAATCTGACCTTTCAACGGTATTTTTGATTGGCATTAGAGTGGGGGTAAAAAAAAACGGAGATTGAGAAGGGGTGGAGAATTAAGGATATTGGGAAGGGAACAGGGAGTGGAGAATTAAGGTTATTGGGAAGGGGACAGAGGGAGTGGAGAATTAAGGATATCGGGAAGGGAACAGGGAGTGGAGAATTAAGGTAATTGGGGAGGGGACAGAGGGAGTGGAGAATTAAGGATATTGGGAAGGTGACAGAGGGAGTAGAGAATTAAGGATATTGGGAAGGGAACAGGGAGTGGAGAATTAAGGTAATTGGGAAGGGGACAGAGGGAGTGGAGAATTAAGGTAATTGGGAAGGGGACAGAGGGAGTGGAGAATTAAGGATATTGGGAAGGGAACAGGGAGTGGAGAATTAAGGTAATTGGGAAGGGGACAGAGAGAGTGGAGAATTAAGGATATTGGGAAGGTGACAGAGGGAGTAGAGAATTAAGGAGATTGGGAAGGGGACAGTGGGAGTGGAGAATTAAGGAGATTTGGAAGGGGACAGTGGGAGTGGAGAATTAAGTATACTGAGAATGGGACAGTGGGAGTGGAGAATTAAGAAGATTGGGAAGGGGACAGAGGGAGTGGAGAATTAAGGAGATTGGGAAGGGAACAGTGGGAGTGGAGAATTAAGGAGATTGGGAAGGGGACAGTGGGAGTGGAGAATTAAGGAGATTGGGAAGGGGGCAGTGGAAAAGGAGAATTAAGGAGATTGGGAAGGGGGCAGTGGAAAAGGAGAATTAAGGAGATTGGGAAGGGGACAGTGGAAAAGGAGAATTAAGGAGATTGGGAAGGGGACAGAGGGAGTGGAGAATTAAGGAGATTGGGAAGGGGACAGTGGAAAAGGAGAATTAAGGAGATTGGGAAGGGGACAGTGGGAGTGGAGAATTAAGGAGATTGGGAAGGGGGCAGTGGAAAAGGAGAATTAAGGAGATTGGGAAGGGGACAGTGGAAAAGGAGAATTAAGGAGATTGGGAAGGGGACAGTGGGAGTGGAGAATTAAGGAGATTGGGAAGGGGGCAGTGGAAAAGGAGAATTAAGGAGATTGGGAAGGGGACAGTGGGAGTGGAGAATTAAGGAGATTGGGAAGGGGACAGTGGGAGTGGAGAATTAAGGAGATTGGGAAGGGGGCAGTGGAAAAGGAGAATTAAGGAGATTGGGAAGGGGACAGTGGGAGTGGAGAATTAAGGAGATTGGGAAGGGGACAGTGGAAAAGGAGAATTAAGGAGATTGGGAAGGGGACAGTGGGAGTGGAGAATTAAGGAGATTGGGAAGGGGGCAGTGGAAAAGGAGAATTAAGGAGATTGGGAAGGGGACAGTGGGAGAGGAGAATTAAGGAGATTGGGAAGGGGACAGAGGGAGTGGAGAATTAAGGAGATTGGGAAGGGGACAGTGGAAAAGGAGAATTAAGGAGATTGGGAAGGGGACAGTGGGAGTGGAGAATTAAGGAGATTGGGAAGGGGGCAGTGGAAAAGGAGAATTAAGGAGATTGGGAAGGGGACAATGAGAGCAGAGAATTAAGGTCATTGGGAAGGGGACAGAAGGAGTGGAGAATTAAGGAGATTGGGAAGGGGACAATGAGAGCAGAGAATTAAAGTAATGGGGAAGGGAACAGAGGGAGTGGAGAATTAAGGGGATTGGGAAGGGGACAATGAGAGCAGAGAATTAAGGTAATTGGGAAGGGGACAGAAGGAGTGGAGAATTAAGGTAATTGGGAAGGGGACAGAAGGAGTGGAGAATTAAGGAGATTGGGAAGGGGGCAGTGGAAAAGGAATATTCAGGAGATTGGGAAGGGGACAGTGGAAAAGGAGAATTAAGGAGATTGGGAAGGGGACAGAGGGAGTGGAGAATTAAGGAGATTGGGAAGGGGACAATGGGAGCAGAGAATTAAGGGTATTGAGAAGGGGACAGAAGGAGTGGAGAATTAAGGTAATTGGGAAGGGGACAGTGGGAGTGGAGAATTAAGGAGATTGGGAAGGGGACAGTGTGAGTGGAGAATTAAGGATATTGGGAAGGGGACATGGGGAGTGGAGAATTAAGGATATTGGGAAGGGGACAGTGGGAGTGGAGAATTAAGGATATTGGGAAGGGGACATGGGGAGTGGAGAATTAAGAAGATTGGAAAGGGGACAGAGGGAGTGGAGAATTAAGGAAATTGGGAAGGAGACAGTCGGAGTGGAGAATTAGGGAGATTAGGAAGGGGACAGAGGGAAAGGAGAATTAAGGATATTGGGAAGGGGACAGAAGGAGTGGAGAATTATGGAGATTGGGAAAGGGACAGTGGGAGTGGAGAATTAAGGTAATTTGGAAGGGGACAGAGGGAGTGGAGAATTAAGGTAATTGGGAAGGGGACAGAGGGAGTGGAGAATTATGGAGATTGGGAAAGGGACAGTGGGAGTGGAGAATTAAGATAATTTGGAAGGGGACAGAAGGAGTGGAGAATTAAGGTAATTGGGAAGGGGACAGAGGGAGTGGAGAATTAAGGAGATTGGGAAGGGGACAGTGGGAGTGGAGAATTAAGGATATTGAGAAGGGGCAGTGGGAGTGGAGTATTAAGGAGATTGGGAAGGGGGTAGTGGAAAAGGAGAATTAAGGAGATTGGAAAGGGGACAGAGGGAGTGGAGAATTGAGGTTTTGACAAGGGGACAGTGGGAGTGGGTAATTAAGGTAATTGAGAAGCGGACAGTGGGAGTGGAGAATAAAGGTAATTGAGAAGGGGACGGTGGGAGTGGAGAATTGAAGTAATTGGGAAGGGGACAGTGGGAGAGGAGAATTGAAGTAATTGAGAAGGGGACAGTGGGAGTGGAGAAGTGAGGTAATTGAGAAGGGGACAGTGGGAGTGGGTAATTAAGGTAATTGAGAAGCGGACAGTGGGAGTGGAGAATAAAGGTAATTGAGAAGGGGACAGTGGGAGTGGAGAATTGAAGTAATTGGGAAGGGGACAGTGGGAGAGGAGAATTGAAGTAATTGAGAAGGGGACAGTGGGAGTGGAGAATTGAAGCAATTAGGAAAGAGACAGCCTACATATACTGTCAACAAGTTACAGCCTAATCTCACTTCTCAAAGCAAAACACAATTACCATGATTTGTCAGTCGGTCTGGTGATTTTAGTAAGATAATTACAGGTCTTTGTAACAGACTTGGAAGCTAACTGAATTGTGACATGATGGACACAAGTGGTAAGTAAATGATGAATGCAGGCAGATGACATGTGATGACTGATCAAGCCCACAAATGAAGTGGACATCATGCTGTTGTATGGTAGATATGTGAGACACATTGTTGTATGGTAGATGTGTGTGAGACACTGTTGTATGGTAGATGTGTGTGAGACACTGCTGTATGGTAGATGTGTGTGAGACACTGTTGTATGGTAGTTGTGTGAGACACACTGTGGTATGGTAGAGGTGTGAGACACACTGTTGTATGGTAGATGTGTGTGAGACACTGCTGTATGGTAGATGTGTGTGAGACACTGTTGTATGGGAGATGTGTGTGAGACACTGTTGTATGGTAGATGTGTGAGAGACACTGTTGTATGGTAGATGTGTGTGAGACACTGCTGTATGGTAGATGTGTGTGAGACACTGTTGTATGGTAGATGTGTGTGACACATTGTTGTATGGTAGAGGTGTGTGACACACTGTGGTATGGTAGAGGTGTGTGACACACTGTGGTATGGTAGATGTGTGAGACACTCTGTTGTATGGTAGAGGTGTGAGACACACTGTTGTATGGCAGAGGTGTGTGACACACTGTTGTATGGTAGATGTGTGGGACACACTGTTGTATGGTAGAGGTGTGAGACACCCTGTTGTATGGTAGATGTGTGTGACACCCTGTTGTATGGTAGATGTGTGTGACACCCTGTTGTATGGTAGATGTGTGTGACACACTGTTGTATGGTAGATGTGTGTGACACCCTGTTGTATGGTAGAGGTGTGAGACAATGTTGTATGGTAGAGTTGTGAGACATCCTGTTGTATGGTAGATGTGTGGGACACTGTTGTATGGGAGATGTGTGTGACACACTGTGGTATGGTAGATGTGTGAGACACTCTGTTGTATGGTAGAGGTGTGAGACACACTGCTGTATGGTAGATGTGTGAGACACTGTTGTATGGTAGAGGTGTGTGACACTGTTGTATGGTAGAAGTGTGTGAGACACACTGCTGTATGGTAGATGTGTGAGACACTGTTGTATGGTAGTGGTGTGAGACACATTGTTGTATGGTAGATGTGTGAGACACATTGTTGTATGGGAGAGGTGGGAGATACTGTTGTATGGGAGAGGTGTGAGACACATTGTTGTATGGTAGATGTGTGAGACACACTGTTGTATGGTAGAGGTGTGAGACACCCTGTTGTATGGTAGAGGGGTGAGACACACTGTTGTATGGTAGATGTGTGTGACACCCTGTTGTATGGTAGATGTGTGATACACCCTGTTGTATGGTAGATGTGTGAGACACTGTTGTATGGTAGAGGTGTGTGACACTGTTGTATGGTAGAAGTGTGTGAGACACACTGCTGTATGGTAGATGTGTGAGACACTGTTGTATGGTAGAGGTGTGTGACACTGTATGGTAGATGTGTGTGACACATTGTTGTATGGTAGAGGGGTGTGACACACTGTGGTATGGTAGATGTGTGAGACACCCTGTTGTATGGTAGATGTGTGAGACACCCTGTTGTATGGTACAGGTGTGAGACACACTGTTGTATGGTAGATGTGTGAGACACTGTTGTATGGTAGAGGTGTGTGACACTGTTGTATGGTAGAAGTGTGTGAGACACACTGCTGTATGGTAGATGTGTGAGACACTGTTGTATGGTAGAGGTGTGTGACACTGTATGGTAGATGTGTGTGACACATTGTTGTATGGTAGAGGGGTGTGACACACTGTGGTATGGTAGATGTGTGAGACACCCTGTTGTATGGGAGAGGTGTGAGACACCCTGTTGTATGGTAGATGTGTGTGACACACTGTTGTATGGTAGATGTGTGTGACACCCTGTTGTATGGTAGATGTGTGTGACACACTGTTGTATGGGAGAGGTGTGAGACACACTGTTGTATGGTAGAGGTGTGAGACACATTGTTGTATGGTAGATGTGTGAGACAAACTGTTGTATGGTAGAGGTGTGAGACACATTGTTGTATGGTAGAGGTGTGAGACACACTGTTGTATGGTAGATGTGGGAGACACCCAGTTGTATGGTAGAGGTGTGAGACAATGTTGTATGGTAGAGTTGTGAGACATCCTGTTGTATGGTAGATGTGTGAGACACTGTTGTATGGTAGATGTGTGTGACACACTGTGGTATGGTAGATGTGTGAGACACACTGTTGTATGGTAGAGTTGTGAGACACACTGCTGTATGGTAGATGTGTGAGACACACTGTTGTATGGTAGATGTGTGAGACACTGTTGTATGGTAGAGGTGTGAGACACCCTGTTGTATGGTAGAGGTGTGAGACACACTGTTGTATGGTAGAGTTGTGAGACACACTGCTGTATGGTAGATGTGTGAGACACACTGTTGTATGGTAGAGATGTGAGACACACTGCTGTATGGTAGATGTGTGAGACCCACTGTTGTATGGTAGATGTGTGAGACATCCTGTTGTATGTTAGATGTGTGTGGCACACTGTTGTATGGTAGAGGTGTGAGACACACTTGTATGGGAGAGGTGTGTGACACACTGTGGTATGGTAGAGGTGTGAGACACCCTGTTGTATGGTAGAGGTGTGAGACACCCTGTTGTATGGTAGAGGTGTGAGACACTGTTGTATGGTAGAGGTGTGAGACACACTTGTATGGTAGAGGTGTGTGACACACTGTGGTATGGTAGAGTTGTGAGACACACTGTGGTATGGTAGATGTGTGTGACACACTGTTGTATGGTAGAGGTGTGTGACACACTGTGGTATGATAGAGGTGTGTGCCACACTGTGGTATGGTAGATGTGTGTGACACACTGTTTTATGGTAGAGGTGTGTGACACACTGGTATGGTAGATGTGTGAAACACACTGTTGTATGGTAGAGGTGTGTGACACACTGTTGTATGGTTGAGGTGTGTGACACACTGTTGTATGGTAGATGTGTGTGAGACACTGTTGTATGGTAGATGTGTGTGAGACACTGTTGTATGGTAGATGTGTGAGACACCCTGTTGTATGGTAGAGGTGTGAGACACCCTGTTGTATGGTAGAGGTGTGAGACACCCTGTTGTATGGTAGAGGTGTGAGACACCCTGTTGTATGGTAGAAGTGTGAGACACTGTTGTATGATAGAGGTGTGTGACACACTGTGGTATGGTAGATGTGTGTGACACACTGTGGTATGGTAGAGGTGTGAGACACACTGTTGTATGGTAGAGGTGTGAGACACACTGTTGTATGGTAGATGTGTGTGACACACTGTTGTATGGTAGAGGTGTGTGACACACTGTTGTATGGTAGAGGTGTGTGACACACTGTTGTATGGTAGATGTGTGTGACACACTGTTGTATGGTAGAGGTGTGTGACACACTGTTGTATGGTAGAGGTGTGTGACACACTGTTGTATGGTAGAGGTGTGTGACACACTGTTGTATGGTAGAGGTGTGTGACACACTGTTGTATGGTAGAGGTGTGTGACACACTGTTGTATGGTAGAGGTGTGTGACACACTGTTGTATGGTAGAGGTGTGTGACACACTGTTGTATGGTAGATGTGTGTGACACACTGTTGTATGGTAGAGGTGTGTGACACACTGTTGTATGGTAGAGGTGTGTGACACACTGTTGTATGGTAGATGTGTGTGACACACTGTTGTATGGTAGAGGTGTGTGACACACTGTTGTATGGTAGAGGTGTGTGACACACTGTTGTATGGTAGAGGTGTGTGACACACTGTTGTATGGTAGAGGTGTGTGACACACTGTTGTATGGTAGAGGTGTGTGACACACTGTTGTATGGTAGAGGTGTGTGACACACTGTTGTATGGTAGAGGTGTGTGACACACTGTTGTATGGTAGAGGTGTGTGACACACTGTTGTATGGTAGAGGTGTGTGACACACTGTTGTATGGTAGAGGTGTGTGACACACTGTTGTATGGTAGATGTGTGTGACACACTGTTGTATGGTAGAGGTGTGTGACACACTGTTGTATGGTAGAGGTGTGTGACACACTGTTGTATGGTAGATGTGTGTGACACACTGTTGTATGGTAGAGGTGTGTGACACACTGTTGTATGGTAGAGGTGTGTGAGACACTGTTGTATGGTAGATGTGTGTGACACACTGTTGTATGGTAGATGTGTGAGACACCCTGTTGTATGGTAGATGTGTGAGACACCCTGTTGTATGGTAGAGGTGTGAGACACCCTGTTGTATGGTAGATGTGGGAGACACCCTGTTGTATGGTAGAGGTGTGAGACACACTGTTGTATGGTAGAGGTGTGTGACACACTGTTGTATGGTAGATGTGTGAGACACCCTGTTGTATGGTAGAGGTGTGAGACACCCTGTTGTATGGTAGATGTGGGAGACACCCTGTTGTATGGTAGAGGTGTGAGACACACTGTTGTATGGTAGAGGTGTGTGACACACTGTGGTATGGTAGATGTGTGAGACACCCTGTTGTATGGTAGAGGTGTGAGACACCCTGTTGTATGGTAGATGTGGGAGACACACTGTTGTATGGTAGAGGTGTGAGACACCCTGTTGTATGGTAGAGGTGTGTGACACCCTGTTGTATGGTAGATGTGTGAGACACCCTGTTGTATGGTAGAGGTGTGAGACACTGTTGTATGGTAGATGTGTGTGACACATTGTTGTATGGTAGAGGTGTGAGATACTGTTGTATGGTAGAGGTGTGAGACACCCTGTTGTATGGTAGAGGTGTGTGACATACTCTGGTATGGTAGAGGTGTGTGACACACTGTGGTATGGTAGATGTGTGAGACACCCTGTTGTATCGTAGAGGTGAGCAATGCAGGCTCATTGGGCCTCTTGTAATAACTTTAGGTTCGATATATCCTTACATATCTAAATTATGATATTTTAATTGGGATCTTTAAAATATGACTTGCGATTGCCTTTTGTCCGCCGTCGTCCGTATGCTGTATGCTAGATATTGAATAAATTGGTTTTATTGCTTTTTGTCACTTTGAATAATATTTCTGTTTATGTTAAAAACAAAATCAACTCTCTGTATAAATATACCAGGTGACCGTTAAGGCCCAGGGGCCTCTTGTTTGGGTTACTATGCCAACCTTGTTAAATCTTAATATTTGAAATACAAAATATTGACTTTTCTGAGTATGCACAATTTCTTAAATTTTCAGATTTAGAAGATGATATTACTGAAGACTACGAAGGTAATAACTTCAACATATTCTTTGTATATGTAATAAGTTTGTCAAAACAATAAATTTAACTTGTATACATATTGCATGGTGTGTATTGTATTTAAGTGTGTTTTATGTAGTGTGTATTGTGTCTTAATTTGTTTTTAGCCCACCATCATCTGATGGTGGGCTATTCAAATCACCCTGTGTCCCTGGTCCGTCGTCCGTCGTCCGTCCTTAAACAATTCTTGTTATCGGTATTTCTCAAGAAGTACCAGAGGGATGTTTCTCAAATTTTATATGTAGGGTCCCCTTGGTCCTTAGCTGTGCAGGGCAACTTTTGAGACTGATCGGATAACAACATGGCCGACAGGCAGCCATATTGGATTTTGACAGTGAAAGTTTATCGGTATTTCTCATGAAGTACCAGAGGGATCTTTCTCAAATTTTATATGTCGGTTCCCCTTGGTCCTTAGCTGTGCAGGGCAACTTTTGAGACTGTTCGGATAACAAGATGGCCGACAGGCAGCCATCTTGGATTTTGATAGTGAAAGTTTGTTATCGGTATTTCTCACGAAGTACCTGAGGGATCTTTCTCAAATTTTGTATGTAGGTTCCCTTGATCCCTAGCTGTGCAAGGCAACTTTTGAGACTGATAGGATAAACAACATGGCCAACAGGCAGCCATCTTGGATTTTGATAGTGAAAGTTAGTTATCGGTATTTCTCACGAAGTACCTGAGGGATCTTTCTCAAATTTTATATGTAGGTTCCCCTTGGTCCCTAGCTGTGCAGGCGATTTTTGAGACTGATCGGATAAACAACATGGCCGACATCTTTGATTATCGCTATTTCTTGGGAGGTACGGGAGGGATCTTTTTCAAATTTTATATGTAGGTTCCCCTTGTTCCCTTGTTGTGCAGCAGTGCCTAAAATGGACGGTCTCTTGCTTGCCAATGGCGATTAAAGTCTTGCTCGGGCGACCAAAAGTTGTCAAAAGTGAAGTAGTCACTGCCCCAACAAAAATAGTTTAGGCTGTTGAAAAAATTATGAATAAAAGAAATTATAGTCCCTTCCACATTAACTGGGGGGCAGTACATTTTTCAGTTGTCATTACTTTGATTTGAAAAATGTGATGATTTTTTTTTTTAGATTTTCTATATAAATACATATTGTACTGCCAGGGTGTCTTCTTTGAGGTGCGAGTTTTGTGTATTTCCTTTTTGGAAGACCTGAATGGAGTGGATCATGTCAGGTTTTAACTAGGATTGAAGAATTAAAAATATAATGTTTTATTCTGTTTTACATATAACAAACATTGTCATGTTAAATGTAATTTAAATGTACTGAACATTGTGTTAAATGCTGTGGAAATATTTCTTGCCAAAATTATTTGGGCCACCAAATATGTCATTTGGGCCAGTGCTTCAAGTTCTTTACTCGCCCTAAAATTTGTTTTTGGGCAAGCCAATGCAGGTTCCCCACTATCCTTTATTGTTCATGTTTACTTTTGAAACTGATCAGTTAAACAAAATGGCCTTCCGACAGCCATCTTCGATTTTTGACATTGAAGGTGTGTTAGTACTATTTCTCAGGAATAACTTGAGGGATCTTTTTCAAATTTGATATGTAGGTTCCCCTTGATCCCTCTTTGTGCATGTTATATTTTAAGACTGATAATAAAAACAAAATGGCTAAAGGAAGAAATAAACAGATCTTTCTCATATTGCAATGATCAATTCTATTTCTTTCACATTAAGTACTGTACTAGTAAATATGTGAAATGACAAACTCACTTTGAAGGTTGGCTTTCATACACATCAGTATTAAGTTTAGATCAAAAGTTACCTCAAGGTGTAGTGTGTATTGTGTTTAAGTGTGTTGTATGGTAGATATTTGGGAGGGTTTCGGCTACGTTGTGGAAAAGCTTACCATCTACTATTAGAAAGTCAAATACCCTGGCCAAGTTCAAGAGGGACATCAAAACTCACCTCTTCACGTCTGCATTTTAGAATCTTTTCAAAGACGTTATGTAGATACCACCCTTTTATTTGTTCAATTATGTGCACATTGCTTGTTAAATGTATGAAAGTGATTGTAATCCTTTGTTTTTTGTTTTCACAATTATAACCATTACTATTATCCATATGTTGTAAAGCGCTTTAGAGTAATTTTACAAATTATATAGGGCACTATATAAATGTTGTACATTATTATTATTATTATTATTATGTAATGTGTGTTTTTTGTAGTGCGTATTGTGTTTAAATGTGTTTCATGTAGTGTGTATTGTATTTCAGTGTGTTTTATGTAGTGTGATTTGTGTTTTAGTGTGTTTTATGTAGTGTGTATTGTGTTTTAGTGTGTTTTATGTAGTGTGTATTGTATTTCAGTGTGTTTTATGTAATGTGTATTGTGTTTTAGTGTGTTTTATATAGTGTGTATTGTGTTTTATGTAGTGTGTATTGTGTTTTAGTGTGTTTTATGTAGTGTGTATTGTATTTCAGTGTGTTTTATGTAATGTGTATTGTGTTTTATGTAGTGTGTATTGTGTTCTAGTGTGTTTTCGTGTGTTTTATGTTGTGTGTATTGTGTTTTAGTGTGTTTTCGTGTGTTTTATGTAATGTGTATTGTGTTTTAGTGTTTTATGTAATGTGTATTGTGTTTTAGTGTGTTTTCGTGTGTTTTATGTAATGTGTATTGTGTTTTAGTCTGTTTTATGTAATGTGTATTGTGTTTTAGAGTGTTTTATGTAATGTGTGTTTTATGTAGTGTTTTATGGACTTTCGTTGAGGTGATTAATTGGTTATATGAACCTGAGAAGTGATATTGACCAAGACAAAATTGAGGTCAATATCACTTTTTCAGGTCAATATAACTACATATTCACTCAAATAAAAGTCCTAAATTGTTGTATTAGATGCAAAATAATGTATAAATTATTACAAATGAAAAGACCTGTAAAAGTTGTTTGGAAGAGAATATTGCATGTGGTAGAGGGCATTGCTACGTAACAATTGAATGATGTCATCAAGTGAATATTGATTTGCTGTTTCTAAAAAATTGTAAGACAGAGTCAATTTCACAAATCACCGACCTCCATGTGATTATGATCCAACCAATAAGAATGTAGGGAAAATGTGCATCGTCTAATGTATAAAAAGGATCACTAAGTCATTTATGAAATCCATAAGATTGCATTGTATAACATATCTGTTTATGACATTGTATGATTACAGTTAAGGTGCAGAATCAGACAGGGAAGACGGAATTAGTGTTACACAAACAGACAACAGGGCAGCAGTGGCGAGGGGTCGGAAAGTTTCTGGATAGACATGACGCCTTCACACCTACAAATGACAAAGGTATACACACCTACAAACAACAAACATATACACACCTTCAAACAACAAACATATACAAACCTACAAACAACAAAGGTATATACACCTAAAAACAACAAATGTATACAAACACTTATAGTATACACACCAACAAATGACCAAGGTATACACACCTACAACAACAAACATATACACACCTACAAACAACAAAGGTATACACACCAACAAATGACAAAGGTATACACACCTACAAACAACAAACATATACATGCCTACAAACAACAAACATATACACACCTACAAACAACAAAGGTATACACACCTACAAACAACAAACATATACACACCTTCAAACAACAAACATATACAAACCTACAAACAACAAACATATACGCACCGACAAACAACAAAGGTATACACACCAACAGATGACAAAGGTATACACACCTACAACAACAAACATATACATGCCTACAAACAACAAACATATACACACCTACAAACAACAAAGGTATATACACCTAAAAACAACAAATGTATACACACCTAAAAACAACAAATGTATACAAACACTTATAATCAACAACAAATGTATACAAACACTTATAAACAACAAATGTATACCAACACTTATAAACAACAAATGTATACAAACACTTATAATAAACAACAAATGTATACAAACACTTATAATAAACAACAAATGTATACAAACACTTATAATAAACAACAAATGTATACAAACACTTATAAACAACAAATGTATACAAACACGTATCAACAACAAATGTATACAAACACTTATAATAAACAACAAATGTATACAAACACTTATAATAAACAAATGTATACCAACACTTATAAACAACAAATGTATACCAACACTTATAATAAACAACAAATGTATACAAACACTTATAATAAACAACAAATGTATACAAACACTTATAATAAACAACAAATGTATACAAACACTTATAATAAACAACAAATGTATACAAACACTTATAATAAACAACAAATGTATACAAACACTTATAATAAACAACAAATGTATACAAACACTTATAATAAACAACAAATGTATACAAACACTTATAATAAACAACAAATGTATACAAACACTTATAATAAACAACAAATGTATACAAACACTTATAATAAACAACAAATGTATACAAACACTTATAATAAACAACAAATGTATACAAACACTTATAATAAACAACAAATGTATACAAACACTTATAATAAACAACAAATGTATACAAACACTTATAATAAACAACAAATGTATACAAACACTTATAATAAACAACAAATGTATACAAACACTTATAATAAACAACAAATGTATACAAACACTTATAATAAACAACAAATGTATACAAACACTTATAATAAACAACAAATGTATACAAACACTTATAATAAACAACAAATGTATACAAACACTTATAATAAACAACAAATGTATACCAACACTTATAATAAACAACAAATGTATACAAACACTTATAATAAACAACAAATGTATACAAACACTTATAATAAACAACAAATGTATACAAACACTTATTATAAACAACAAATGTATACAAACACTTATAAACAACAAATGTATACAAACCTACAAGCGTATACAACTGTGTTAACAAATACAAAGTTTCTTCAGTCTGAGAGAGATAATATTATTTTATTTCAGTTTCTAGGTAAAGAAAAATATTGGAATTAAAAAACTGTACTAAATTCCATTGATACTGGTATTTACAGTAATACTGCACAACCATAAATATAAACAATCAGCCAAAGATTCTTTAGGACTAGATAAGTTTGAGACTATTCAGTAGGAAAAATCTCTAGTTTAATGCCTGTGAAATTTCACATTGTGTACCTGAGGAAATTGAACAATTGATTGTATTCGATGATTTAACAGTGATATCAACATTTCCTAGGTCCAGTGTATAGATGTTGCCGTGTGGAATCTGTGGTTTCTGTCAACCATGACACAAAGCTACTGTGTGTCAGTTTCCCTCATGGCACCTGTATGTGTGTACCTGTGGGTTACCATGTACATATACGTCACAAGGTAGAGGGTAAGTATACACCTGTATGTGTGTACCTGTGGGTTACCATGTACATATACATCACAAGGTAGAGGGTAAGTATACACCTGGATGTGTGTACCTGTGGGTTACCATGTACATATACGTCACTAGGTAGAGGGTAAGTATGCACCTGTATGTGTGTACCTGTGGGTTACCATGTACATATACGTCAACAGATAGAGGGTAAGTATATACCTGTATGTGTGTACCTGTGGGTTACCATGTACATATATGTCACAAGGTAGAGGGTAAGTATACACCTGTATGTGTGTACCTGTGGGTTACCATGTACATATACGTCACTAGGTAGAGGGTAAGTATACACCTGTATGTGTGTATCTGTGGGTTACCATGTACATATACGTCACTAGGTAGAGGGTAAGTATACACCTGTATGTGTGTATTTGTGGGTTACCATGTACATATGCGTCACAAGGTAGAGGGTAAGTATACACCTGTATGTGTGTACCTGTGGGTTACCATTTGGTCAAGATACAATGTATGATAAAATGTACAATATTTACAGCTTTATCTATTTATAAATCGATTGTGTATGATTGCATCTGATTAAGTTGAAAGTAGACCCGTTTTGAGAGATGAAAATATTTTTGCTGATTTATTTATCTAATTGTTTTACCGTCAGATGTGGAGGTAGTTCGCAGTTACACACTTGTCCAACCCTCACTGGGATCAAAAACCACTGACCAACGGTTATCACAGGGCAAAGTATTTTACTTGATGATCAAGATTTACAAAAATGGGGCCCTAACTCCGTGGATAGACTCGTTAACACCAGGTAAGATATCCAACAGATTTCCAATGTTTCCTATTAGCTGGCGTAGAAAAATTCATTTAATTTCAGTAATGATCATTGATGTAATTTTATAATATCTCATTGTCTTACTGACCTGTGATGTTGTGATCTGTCTTAGGTGACTCTATGGAAGTCAGCCAGTACGAAGGAAACTTAAGTGAAAGTCGTCTAGCAGGGCAAGGCGACTTGGTTATGTATGCCGCAGGGACAGGCTTCACCCCCATGGTGGGCCTCATCAACCACTGTTTATCACAAACAAAACCTGCCAGTCGGTAAGTTCACTTCACCTCTATGGTGGGCCTCAACAACCACTGTTTATCACAAACAAAACTTGTCAGTAGGTAACTTCACTTCACCCCCATGGTGGGCCTCATCAACCACTGTTTATCACAAACAAAACTTGTCAGTAGGTAAATTCACTTCGGCCCATGGTGGGCCTCATCAACCAACTTTCATCACAAGCACACCCCAGCAGAACATAAGTTCACTCCACTCACTGACTAGTAGTGGGTCTGAACAACCACTGTTTATAATGGTCGCAACCATCACTTGATTAGGTCACTTCATAGTCAGCCTCATCAACCACTGTTTATAACTGTCAACCCCACCAGTCGTTAAGATCACTTTGTCCCTTTAGTAAGGCCCCAAGTCTCTATATCTCACTTTGTCCCTTTAGTAAGGGACTCAGTCTATATCACTTTGTCCCCTTAGTAAGGCACTCAGTCTCTATATCTCACTTTGTCCCCTTAGTAAGGCACTCAGTCCTCTATATCTCACTTTGTCCCTTTAGTAAGGCCCTCAGTCTCTATATCTCACTTTGTCCCTTTAGTAAGGCCCTCAGTCTCTATATCTCACTTTGTCCCTTTAGTAAGGGCCTCAGTCTATATCACTTTGTCCCCTTAGTAAGGCCCTCAGTCCTCTATATTAGTAAGGCCCTCAGTAGTAAGGCCCTCAGTCTCTATATCTCACTTTGTCCCCTTAGTAAGGCCATCAGTCTTAGTAAGGCCCTCAGTCTCTATCACTTTGTCCCCTTAGTAAGGCCATCAGTCTCTATCACTTTGTCCCCTTAGTAAGGGCCTCAATCTCTATCACTTTGTCCCCTTAGTAAGGCCCTCAGTCTCTATATCTCACTTTGTCCCCTTAGTAAGGCCCTCAGTCTCTATCACTTTGTCCCCTTAGTAAGGCCCTCAGTCTCTATATCTCACTTTGTCCTCTAAGTAAGGCCCTCAGTCTCTATATCTCACTTTGTCCCCTTAGTAAGGCCCTCAGTCTCTATATTTCACTTTGTCCCCTTAGTAAGGCCCTCAGTTCTCTATATCTCACTTTGTCCCCTTAGTAAGGCCCTCAGTTCTCTATATCTCACTTTGTCCCCTTAGTAAGGCCCTCAGTCCTCTATATTTCACTTTGTCCCCTTAGTAAGGCCCCCAGTCCTCTATATCTCACTTTGTCCCCTTAGTAAGGCCCTCAGTCCTCTATATTCCACTTTGTCCCCTTAGTAAGGCCCTCAGTCTCTATATCTCATTTTGTTCCATTAGTAAGGCCCTCAGTTCTCTATATTTCACTTTGTCCCCTTAGTAAGGCCCTCAGTTCTCTATATCTCATTTTGTCCCCTTAGTAAGGCCCTCAGTCTCTATATCTCATTTTGTTCCCTTAGTAAGGCCCTCAGTTCTCTATATTTCACTTTGTCCCCTTAGTAAGGCCCCCAGTCCTCTATATCTCACTTTGTCCCCTTAGTAAGGCCCTCAGTCTCTATATCTCACTTTGTCCCCTTAGTAAGGCCATCAGTCTCTATCACTTTGTCCCCTTAGTAAGGCCATCAGTCTCTATATCTCACTTTGTCCCCTTAGTAAGGCCATCAGTCTCTATA
>NW_018408362.1:211991-213115 GCF_002113885.1 Mizuhopecten yessoensis | reverse complement strand
TCTCTATATTTCACTTTGTCCCCTTAGTAAGGCCCTCAGTCTCTATATTTCACTTTGTCCCCTTAGTAAGGCCATCAGTCTCTATATCTCACTTTGTCCCCTTAGTAAGGCCATCAGTCTCTATATCTCACTTTGTCCCCTTAGTATGGCCCTCAGTCTCTATATCTCATTTTGTCCCCTTAGTAAGGCCCTCAATCTCTATCACTTTGTCCCTTTAGTATGGCCCTCAGTCTCTATATCTCACTTTGTCCCCTTAGTATGGCCCTCAGTCTCTATATCTCATTTTGTCCCCTTAGTAAGGCCCTCAATCTCTATCACTTTGTCCCCTTAGTAAGGCCCTCAGTCTCTATATCACTGTATCTGTATGATTATAGCACTGTGGATGATGGCCATTTTGTGTCTGTTTAACACAGTCAAGACAGTATACAACTGGAAACAAAGCGTTTTGAAAAAAACTGACAGAAAGTCGTGAAAACCTTTAAACATCTGATAAGCTAGGACAGTAACTGACTGATGTGTGTCTTATGACATCTAAATATCTACAACCACATGTTCTCTGTGTAACTGATATCTTTGTCACAGTCACAATATTGTTGTCTGATGTCCTGTCACATATAAATCAGGTAGAAGGCAGTGAACTTATACGGGTTATAGTGTAAAATATATACCATTTTGTACACATGTGATCGTATCATTGAAAAATGTGATCCTGTTTTCCAGGAAAGTGAAGTTAATGTTTTTCAATAAGACTGAAGATGATATATTATGGAGGGAACATCTAGACAGCATATCAAGTCAACATGAGTGGTGAGTAACTGATTGACAGGTCCACAGCCTCTCAGGGGCGGGTCAGTCTGATATGTAGGGGGACAATCTGATATGTAGGAGGCGACAAATCTGGGAGGACAATCTTATATGTAGGGGAAACACTCTGATATGTAAGGGGGCAATCTGATGTGATGGAGGGGGCAATCTGATATGTAGGGGTGACAATCTGCCCCGGCAATCTGATTTGTAGGGGGACAATATGATATGTAAAGGGGACAATCGGATATGTACAGGAAATAATCTGATATGTAAGGAGGGGCAATCTGATATGTAGGGGGGCAATCTGTTATGTAGGG